>NW_015387801.1:13325-37171 GCF_001527695.2 Protobothrops mucrosquamatus | reverse complement strand
GGGGGTCGCGGCATTAAAAAGGTTGAGAACCACTGCCCTAGGAGAAGCAGCGTTTCCACTTTTGCATGAATGAAAAATGAACTGCTTCTTTGCACACCTGCGTGCCCTTTCCAAAAATCAAAGCGATGTCCGGGATGTTTCCACACAAACAGCTGGTCGCAAGTAAAGTACTGTGGTGTGTGGATAGGGGTCTTGGGAGACGGCGGGCGGTTTAATTCCAGGCACACGTAGTTCAGGGCAGGGACTGGGGAAATAGAGGAGAGGGTCCTCTGACAGGCCAAAAGACAGGGGACTGGATTGGTGGGACGGGCTCCCCTGGATTTCATCGAGGGAAGGAGGGCAGAGAATCCAACTTTGCCTCATTCAGCCTCCGCAGTTGCTGTTTTGTCTGAAACCGCCAAATAACCCAAGAATTCCCGCCTCGTTTTTGGAGCACGGTGATTTAATTCTGGTTTCAAAACAAAGCTCCCTCTTGTTTTGGGACCAGGCCTTCCCCCCCCCCCCCCCGCAAAGGAAATGTGCCCTCCCTCCTTCTCTTCTGTTTCGTTTCTCCTTCCCTCCCTCCCTCTTTCTTCTATGTATCCTTCCTTCCTTGTATCTTTCTTTTCCTTCCTTCCTCCCTTTCTTTTACTTCATTCCTTCTTCCCCCCTCCCTCTTTCTTCTATCTATGTAACTTTTCTTTTGTTCCTTCCTTCCTTGTAACTTTTCCTTCCTTCCTTGTATCTTTTTCTTCCTTCCTTCCTTCCTTCCTTCCTTCCTTCCTTCCTTCCTCCCTTTCTTTTGCTTCATTCCTTCTTCCCTCTCCCTCTTTCTTCTATGTAACCTTCCTTTTGTTCCTTCCTTCCTTGTATCTTTTTCTTCCTTCCTTCCTTCCTTCCTCCCTTTCTTTTGCTTCATTCCTTCTTCCCTCTCCCTCTTTCTTCTATCTATGTAACTTTTCTTTTGTTCCTTCCTTCCTTGTATCTTTTTCTTCCTTCCTTGTATCTTTTTCTTCCTTCCTTCCTTCCTTCCTTCCTCCCTTTCTTTTGCTTCATTCCTTCTTCCCCTCTCCCTCTTTCTTCTATGTATCCTTCCTTCCTTGTATCTTTCTTTTCCTTCCTTCCTTCCTCCCTTTCTTTTGCTTCATTCCTTCTTCCCCCCCTCCCTCTTTCTTCTATCTATGTAACTTTTCTTTTGTTCCTTCCTTCCTTGTATCTTTTCCTTCCTTCCTTCCTTCCTTCCTCCCTTTCTTTTGCTTCATTCCTTCTTCCCTCTCCCTCTTTCTTCTATCTATGTAACTTTTCTTTTGTTCCTTCCTTCCTTGTATCTTTTTCTTCCTTCCTTGTATCTTTTTCTTCCTTCCTTCCTTCCTTCCTTCCTTCCTTCCTTCCTTCCTCCCTTTCTTTTGCTTCATTCCTTCTTCCCTTCTCCCTCTTTCTTCTACCTATGTAACCTTCCTTTTGTTTGTTCCTTCCTTCCTTGTATCTTTTCCTTCCTTCCTTGTATCTTTCTTTTCCTTCCTTCCTTCCTTCCTCCCTTTCTTTTGTTTCATTCCTTCTTCCCCTCTCCCTCTTTCTTCTATCTATGTAACCTTCCTTTTGTTCCTTCCTTCCTTGTATCTTTTCCTTCCTTCCTTGTATCTTTTCCTTCCTTCCTTCCTTCCTTCCCTCCCTCCTGACACGTGGAAATTTAAGCCAAGGCAATGTCAGAGGCTTATGGTCAGATAAAGCACAACGTCATATAGCATAACCACGGTCAACAAAGCCATCGTCCCAAGGCAGCTCAGGTATCACCAGATCTTTTCCCAGAGCCCGGCATTCTTTCCTAAACTGCTTCTTTTGACTCCTGGGACCCTGACACGGCAGCTCCTCCAGCTTGTGCCCAACCAGGCTGCAAATGATTGTTTTGCTTTTCCACTCCCCAGCGTGACAAAGGAAAGTCAGCGCTCCTTTTGTCCTTCAAGACCGCAAAGGCTGCAAGAGGATCTCTTTTGCAGCTGATCTATCCCTCTCTGAGGGAAAGTTACTCCACCAGCCACTGGTTGCCAAACTGCGCCTTCCTGAATACACCCTGCCAGTGCAAAATGGAGCCTCTGGGGTTTCACGCTTACTTTCTCTTCTTTCCCTTCTTGTTTTTCTCCCTTCCCTGCCTCTTCCATTTTTTTAATGGACATTTCTAGATTAGGAACTGACATTTAGACCAAAGGATGTTGGTCTGGGGCTACCCTAGAAGATGGTTAATTTTGGTTTTTTATAATAATAATAATAATAATAATAATAATAATAATAATAATAATAATAATAATAATAATAATAATAATAATAATAATAATAATAATAATAATAATAATAATAATAATAATAATAATAATAAAGTTGGAAGGGACATTGGAGGTCATCTAGTCCAACCCCCTGCCCAGGCAGGAAACCCTATACCATTTCGGACAAATGGCTGTCCAGTCTCTTCTTAAAAACCTCCAGTGTTGGAGCATTCACCGCTTCTGGAGGCAGATTTTGGCTATCCAGAATGAGAGGTGACATGCAGGAGCTCAGCTGTAGGTTTATTCATTGATATTGTTTTGGATCGCATTTTGGATCACAAACAAATATTCGACCGTATTTAAGCCGGGTTTGGCCAAAACTCAGATACCAGGAGGGAGGGAAAAGTGTCTCGTTTTCTCTGGCAGAAGTTAAAAAACCCAGGGCCCAAATATCTGGAGACGAAGCACCATACAGCTCGTGTTTGCAAAGGAGAATTCCACTGTCTTTACGGCAGGATTAGAATAACCGTGATTCAAGAATAACGTTATTTTAATGTTTTGAAAATATCATTCGGGTGACTAAATAAATCTTTTTTAACCTGAACTAAATCTCATTTAATAAACTGAGTTTGGTACAAACTGAGAATTTCAGTTTGGGAGCAGATGCTTTTTTTGCTGCCCCAAATTGTATAATTGGATCTTAAACCCAAAGGCTTAAAACTCCCAATTTTTGTGCATGGAGAGGGTGGGGTCTTCTGAAGAGCATTAAATGGCAGTTGCTGGGGTCTAGTTATTATCCACCCTTGATCCAGGTGCTCTGTTATCTCCAAACTATTTTATCTTCCTTTCTTTGCTTCATCCCCTTCATCCCCTCTCTGGAGGTGGAGGGAAGCCGTTCAAAACGTTCAGGATGCTTCAGGAAAATGGAATGCATTTTTGGCAATATATTCTTGGTTAATTGAGTCTGGGGGAAAATTACTTCTGGATTTTTCATTGAAAGAGTACCTGGCCAGGTAAAAGGGAGGCACAGGTAGTCCTTGACTTACAACCACAGTTGGCAGAAGACTTTCCATTGCTAAGCAAAGTGGTTGCTAAGTGAGACACATCTGCTTTTACAACCTTTTTTGCCACAGTTGTTAAATGAAATATTGCAGTGTTAAGTGATCCCACCTTGCCCCATTGGCTTTGCCTGTCAGAAGCCAGCTGGGAAGATCATAAGTGGTGATCACATGGCCCCCAGCGATGCTGCAACCATTATAAATACCTGCCTGTTGCCAGGTGTTGAAATTTTTTATCACATAACCCTGGGGATGCTGCAACAATCTTAATTGCAAGAAACCTGTTGTAAGTCACTTTTTTCAATGCCGTTGTAACTTCAAACGGTTGCAAAATGAATGGCTGTAAGTCAAAATCTACCTGTATGTATCCTCTCTCTCTCTGTGTTTAGAAAAATAGCCCAGCTTTGTGGCTTGCGGTTAAAAAAGCCACCCCACCTGTGAAGTGCAGACTAAAAAAAAATGTGATTTAAGCTCTGAATTTTGCAGTCCAAATTTCAAGACTGGAGAAAAAAAAAGAAGCGATGCAGAGGATCGGAAGGAATCCTGGTGTGGCCAGGGGGACAGTTTTCAATTGTGCTTGTTACACACTATGTCCAGATGAACAGTCCCAAACGCTACCTTTAAAGTTGTGTCAAGGATTTCTGTTCATTTTTTTTATTTTGGGCAAGGAGATAGAAGCAAGTTGGGGTATTCGCAAAAGGAGTTCACAGATGTGAACTCCCTCAGTTTTTATTATAATCATATGGATTTTCTAATATTCTGAATTTCTTTAGCCATCTTGGATACTAATGCAGGGAGAAAGTCAGGCGTTGGCAATAAATAAGAATAAAGAAAGCCGCAGGAATTTTCATAACAAAGCACAATGACTGCACGATAAAGATCTTTTTGGGTCTTAAGAGGTACGGTAGGATAAATCTAAGAACTTGGGAATAACAGTGAGAAGACAAGTTTTTATTTTATTATTTTTTTTAAAAAAAGTAGGAAAAATGGTAGCATCTTGCACGACTCTTAAAAACCGGTCCCATGCATATGCGAAGGACTTTTACAGTACAATCCTATATGGATCTGTTGAGGTTCCATTGAGTTAGTCAGAGCATATTCTCTTCCAAATGTAAATGGTGTTGCAACTTAGCGCTAGTTCTGGAGGGCAGAGAATCCACCATTTTTATTTGTACATTTAATTTACGTGTCTTCCAGTTGTTTTGATATTTTCACTCAATATTTACATAACCTTTCTACTGGCTTTGTCTTCGTTTTCAGTTATTCTGTGAGAGTCTGGGGGTTGTTTTTTTTACATGCATACTTCTCACTTGCATACATACGTGGTATGCAGTATATGTATTTACATATATTTTTTGCCTGTGCATAATATTCATGTATGAAAATAAGAGTACTCCATCAGCAGAACGAAATGCATCTTTCTCAAGCAAAAGTTAAAAGTTAAAACAAAAAAACAAAAAAAAACCACCTCAGCACATTTCAACTGTTCTGGAGGAGATAGGAGAGAGAAGGATGGAAGAAGCTTGCCTTCCAAGGTTGTTTGCTGAATGTCTTTCTCTGTTTTAATAACCAGATATAAATACAGACATCCTCATGTTTATTAAAAAGACCTGATACCGTTGCGCTAGGAATGCATCCAGCACATAAAACATGAGCCTCAACGAAAACAAGGAAAAAAACATTTTCCCTGAAGGGGGAAGGAAAAAAAAAAAGATCCTTTCATTTCCTCTTAAATTTTGTGTTGCCTTTTTTTTGTTACTGTTGTTGGTTTCGTTTTTGTTTCTTCTTGGTTGAGTAGCATTTCTTTTATACAAGTGTATATATATTTTTTTTGTTTTTCTTTTTGTTTTACTGTTTTCTGCAGATTCTGGCCTCAGCAGTCCTCTCAGTGACCCTGAGCTTGACCTTGAAAGTTAGTTCCTGTGTGTTTTCGTTCCTCTCTGTTTCATTGGTTGTATATTCCTTTTCCATCCCCCAAAATTTTTTGGCTTATCTTCTGTTGCTGTTCCTGCCCTGGCATTTTTCCCCCCTTTCTTTCTTTCTTTTTTTCTTTCTTTCTTCCTTCCTTCCTTCCTTCCTTCCTTCCTTCCTTTCTTCCTTCCTTCCTTTCTTTCTTTCTTTCTTTCTTTCTTTCTTTCTCCGGGCTTCTGTGTCTTCTGCCATTCCCTGTCTGTCTCTTGCGCCATTTGTTTTTGTCTAATTGTGCTTCCAGTTTTACAGTTTTCAAGCCAAAAGGCCTTTTGCAAAACCACCCCGGCCAGATTTGTCTCTGAATCTTGGTGTGTGCTTATATGTGTCTATTAAAATACTATTAACGTCCTTGCTCATACGATTAGAGAAATAATCGATAGAATAATATTTCCCATTGATAAAAGTGGTTCAAGGGTGGAATTGTCTAGGACAGAGGGTCTTCAGACTTGGCCCTTTGATGACTTGTGGACTTCAACTCCCAGAATTCCTCAGCCAGAGTGCCTGAGGTAAATCAAACAGTATACAGGACACACAGAGGAAAAAAAGGCGGGAGGAAAAGGGAAACGCCCCCTTCATACCCACAGCAACCAATCAGAGTGTAGATTGCCTCACGCATGAGTCAGCACTCTCTAATTCAGGGGTCTTCAAACTTGGCCCGCCTGGCTGAGGAATTCTGGGAGTTGAAGTCCACAAGTCATAAAAGGGCCAAGTTTGAAGACCCCTGTCCTACGAAATTCAGCCTTCATCTTTATCAGCATGCTAGATTTAGATTTTGGAAGCCACACCCACTTGCTAGCCTTCCCTTCCCTACTTATTTCATGCACATTGGTTATGTTTACATAGCATTTTTAACCAGGACTGTTAAAGGTAGCAGTGGCGTTCACACAACATTGTAAAAAGTTGTATAATGTTAATCTTGGTTACTTTTGGGGGGGGCTGTGTGTGTGTGCGTGCGTGCGTGTGGTTTATCAAGTGATGCAAAGCTAGCCTGTTTATGGTTTCACGTATTCTGCAAAGCCAGCAAACAGGTTAGTTCAAAACTCGGCTGGAAGGATTACCATATGATAATGCAGCTCTTCATAGATACTTTACCTTCACCTGGAAAAGGAAAAAAAAATAGGCTTAGATTTATTTCTCTGAATTTGTATTGATCTGTAGGGATTCCCACTGCTGGAAAAAGTCAGGCATGGATGAAGAATATTAGATACAGTGCAAGGATTGGTGGATGGGTTCTGGATGATGATGATGATGATGATGATGATGATGATGATGATGATAATGTTGGAAGGGACCTTGGAGGTCATCTAGTCCTGCCTCAGGCAGGAAACCCTATACCATTTCGGACAAGTGGCTGTCCAGTCTCTTCTTAAAAACTTCCAGTTTTGGAGCATTCACCGCATCTGGAGGCAGATTGTTCCACTGGTTAATTGTTCTCACTCTTCTTGATGAATTTCCATCCGTTGCTTCTTGTCCTGCCTTCTGGCGCTTTGGAGAATAGCTTGACTGCCTCTTCTTTGGGGCAGCCCCTGAGATACTGGAAGACTGCTATCATGTCCCCCCCTCGTCCTTCTCTTCATTAAACTAGACCAGGGGTAGGCAACCTTGGCTCTTTTAAGACTCGTGGACTTCAACTCCCAGAATTCCTGACCCAGCATGGCTCAGCTTGGAAACCTCTCCATTTCTCCTCAGCATGGCTGCCTCAGGAATTCTGGGAGTTGAAGTCCACGAGTCATAAAAGAGCCAAGGTTGCCTACCCCTGGAACTAGACATACCCAATTCCAGCAACATAATGCTGGTTTGTTGCATGTGCCAGGCTGTTGCGGTTCAGTCTTGAAGCATCCTTCACCAAAGTCTTGCATGGAGGTAGGCATCTCTAAACACTCGATAAATAAATAAAATCATCTTTCTCTGCCCTCACAGAGTGTAAATTTCCTTTCACCAAAATTTTCACAATGACCATTGTTGGCCAGTGAGGAATTCTGGGAGTTGGAGTCACCACAATCTTCTAGACTTAGAATCAGGAGCAAAGTTCAGTCATGAAAGGGTTGCCAGTTAGAAGTCCTTGGTGCTCTCTGAGTTTTGTTGTTCTCATCACCACACTAGGTAACATCACCACTGCACAGCACTGTAGTGCTGTTGTGATCTTCTCTACAAGGGAGAGCGCAGATCTCCAGCCATGTGGTCTACTCAGGACCCAACAGGCAACAGGAGCTCTTGACATAATGTCTACCTTGAAAAGGAGATCAGGCCCATCCAGTTTTGGTCACCACGATGTAAAAAAGATGCTGAGACTCTAGAAAGAGTACAGAGAAGAGCAACAAAGATGATTAGGGGACTGGAGGCTAAAACATATAAGGAACGGTTGCTGGAATTGGGTGTGTCTAGTTTCATGAAGAGAAGGACGAGGGGGGACATGATAGCAGTCTTCCAATATCTCAGGGGCTGCCCCAAGGAAGAGGCAGTCAAGCTATTCTCCAAAGCACCTGAAGTCAGGACAAGAAGCAACGGGTGGAAACTAACCAAAGAGAGAAGCAACCTAGAACTAAGGAGAAACTTCCTGACAGTTAGAACAATTAATCAGTGGAACAACCTGCCTCCAGAAGCGGTGAATGCTCCAACACTGGAAGTTTTAAAGAAGAAACTGGACAGCCATGTGTCCGAAATGGTATAGGGTTTCCTCCCTGAGCAGGGGGTTGGACTAGATGACCTCCAAGGTCCCTTCCAACTTTATTGTTGTTGTTGTTGTTATTGTTGTTGTTGTTGTTGTTGTTATTATTATTATTATTATTATTATTATCCCTTTTGGGGTGGATGGGTAAATGATGGAAAGTAGGCTATAGCAACAAAGCCAGGAGGTTTTCAGGAATGGTACCGCTGTCAAACGCACAAGGGGGATACCTTCCTCATTTTGTAACCAGAAGAGTCAAAACCAACACCAGCAGTTATTTAAGGCATTTTGTGTTGTTGTTTTTTTTGTTTTTTGTTTTGCAAGTTTGCAAAACTGATGGAACCGGTACAGAGATCTCTCTGTGTGCTCCTAGGGTTTTATCTGTGGGATGCCCAAGAATAAGGATGTTGGAAGATCTTATGCTCCCTAGATCAGTGTTTCTCAACCTTGACAATTTTAAGGCATGTGGACTTCAACTCCCAGAATTCCACAGCCAGCATTGCTGGCTGTGGAATTCTGGGAGTTGAAGTCCACGTGCCTTAAAATTGTTAAGGTTGAGAAACACTGCCCTAGATAGTGATGGAATTAGAGGAAATGGATCAGGAAGGAGTTCTTTTCTGCTCATGCATTATTCTACATAAAAATAATATAGGCATCTTTGTACATCAACATGCTTTTTTTTAAAAAAAAGAAATTTTCCCAAACAGAAAACTCATATCGGGAGAGGTTTTTTTTATCAGGGAAAGAAACAGAACAATTTTCCCTTTTCTAGGTAGGCTTTGCAACAAATTGCTTTCCTGCGCAGCATCGCATTTGACATTTCTGTGATATATTAGGGACCTGATTTGTATATTATCCATCGTGGGAGAGAAAATTTTACTTATAAATAAGTAAAAGCAACTGAGCTAGCTCCATCAGAATGCTTCTCCCTAATCTAATAGCTTTGCCTGTCTATCTAGAACAAGAGCTCCTTGGCTTTTATTTGATACGGGGTTGTTTTAAAAAAATAAAGCATCTCGAACATAGACTGTTTGAAAGAAAAAAATATTTCACTTTTATCACTTGTCTGCCTGATTTAGCTTAAAGGCAAACTTGGCGTATAATCCTGTAAAGTAGTTAGATCCCTACGTTGTAAATATTTCCATTGCAGAAAGGCAATAGAAATTGAAAAAAGGGTCTCCCAGGATCATCTCACGAAATTGTACTGAAAGCTGTATTTCCAATAGAAGAGAATATTTATAGCTGTAGGTTCCCAATCAGCTTGGTGGTTTTCGGGCAGACGTTACATTATCCAGCTAGGTAATATCGTCAGCGCCAGGAGGGAGGGAGGCTGGCTCTCTGTTCATACACAGCGGGCTTGCCCTGATGATGTTACTTAGTCGGGTAATAAAATATCTGCAAGAAAACAACCAAGCTCAGAGACTATCAAGAATTTGTTTTCCAAATTCATAAGACTGGATGGCTTGAATGAATGAAAAGTGCTTTTATTATTCTCCCACCCACCCCCATCTCAGCTAATCTTACTTACACCATGGGCGCATAGCTCTGAAATTGGTGGGGGATGAGTTAAATTCCCCCTCCCAACACTTGCTCTACTTCTGAAAATGTTTCATATAGATTAGGGGTCTCCCAAGTTGGCCACTTTAAGACTTGTGGACTTCATTTCCCAGGATTCCTCAGCCAGCCATGCTGAGTTGAAGTCCGTAAGTCTTAAGGTTGGTTGGCTGAGGAATTCTGGGAGGTGAAATCCATAAGTCTTAAAAGTTGCCAGATTTTGGAGACTCTTGATATAGATTGAATGTACATCTTGCATTGACCGAATTAAGGGATTACAGCAGGGGTGTCAAATTGCCGGCCCACGGGCCGGATGCATCATAACAAAATTGCACCCACCCCATTGCCGACAATGGGAAAAAAGTCACTGTCGTGGTTCCGACAGATGGAACTCTTCAAAAAAACTTTGAGGCATTGTTTACCTTAAAGAATCTTTATTAGAGGAGCATAGCATCACATAATCGAAGCCAAAAACTGGATTCCCCTCCCCTGAGCACACAGTATCAAAGCACAATTCCCTCCTCCAATTAACTGTCATAAATCACATTCTCCAATTAGTTTGAAATGCAGGCTTTCCCTCCAGTCCTCCAGCCCAGCCAATTCTTATCATATCTTATTTCAATAACCTTGATTCTCACACTAGGTCCAGTATTGTTATGTCTAGCTGAATGTCTCATGCACATTCCTCCCCCCCAGCATCATCTAACTCTAGCTCTAAGAGTAAAACATAAGAAGAAAATGGTTGCAACTCCAACTGTTGTCAAAGCAAAAACATCCGATGTTAGCAGCGTTGGCAGTCACGATACATCACGTCACGTCACGTGAAGTTGCGAGTTTGACACCCCTGGATTACAGGGTAATAACAAAGGGGGGGGTGTATTATGTTATATTGAAGCACTTGCCAGGATAGGCCCAAGCGACACGAAAGTCGTGGAACCAAAGGAACAGTGTGTATTTGTGTGTGTGTGTGTGTGTGTGTGTGTGTGTATCTCTGCCCTTTTTCTTTCCTAGGAGCAGAAAATGCTCAGCTCGTGAAACAACCTCTTTCGCAAGTTAATAAAATGCTGGCAAGCTAGCCATTTCTCTTGGTAGATTCTGTGATGAGGTTGCACGGTG
This sequence comes from Protobothrops mucrosquamatus, assembly GCF_001527695.2. Taxonomy (NCBI): domain Eukaryota; kingdom Metazoa; phylum Chordata; class Lepidosauria; order Squamata; family Viperidae; genus Protobothrops; species Protobothrops mucrosquamatus. Next base: position 26,564 of record NW_015387801.1, on the reverse strand, counting down.
TGGCATTTGTAAGTCAAATGTAGGAGCTTGCTTTAGAGCGTGGGAGTCTGCCTCGGGATATATTTGAAGGCTGCCCTTCCTTCCATCAGACTGTGAAATCCATTAAGTCCCAGAGAGTGGAGGAAAACCCCCTTGCAGAGCAGAGATCTTTTCAATAGGAAATCTGTAAGGGATGCTCCCTTTGCATGATTCCTGCACTGAGCAGAAGATATAATAATAACAACAACAACAACATGACAAAGTAGCAACAATGGTGCATTGGAAGATCTGCAAGAAATATCATTTGCCTGTAAGCAGGAACTGGTGGGATCATAAAATAGAGAAAGTCATAGAAAATGATAAAATTAAACTGCTCTGGGACTTCAGAATTCAAACAGACAGGCACCTGCCACATAACACCCCGGACTTAACAACTATTGATAAGAAAGACAAAAAAAAGTCTGGATAGTGGACGTGGCAGTCCCTGGAGACAGCAGAAGAGAAGAGAAAGAACTGGAGAAGATCACAAAATACAAAAACCTACAAATAGAAATAGAAAGACTGTGGCAAAGGCAAGCAAGGGTAGTACCAATAGTAATAGGCGCCTTGGGTGCAATCCCAAAACAACTGGAGCACCATTTGAACTCCATTGGCATTGACAAATTCGCTATTAGTCAATTGCAAAAGGCGGCCTTACTAGGAACTGCTTCCATCCTGTGACGATATCTGTAATACCATCAAACATCCACATCTGCCTATCCCAGGTCCTTGGTAAGGATTCAATAGGTAGACAAAAATGCCAAATCCAGTTTGAACATCTGGCTGACTGTGCGATGATCAATAATAATAATATCCACATCTGCCTATCCCAGGTCCTTGGGAAGGACTCAATAGGTAGAAAAAAATGCCAAATCAAGTCTGAACATGTGGCTGTGTACAATGGTGATGATTAATAATAATAATTAATATTATAATAATAATAATAATAATAATAATAATAATAATAATAATAATAATAATAATAATAATAATAATAATAATAATAATAGAGTTGGAAGGGACCTTGGAGGTCATCTAATCCAACCCCCTGCTCAGGCAGGAAACCCTTTTAGACAAGTGGCTGTCCAGTCTCTTCTTAAAAGCTTCCGGTGTTGGAGATCAATCTGTAACCCTTCTTAGATAATAATCTTAGTAATGCATAGAGTTAGTCCTCGACTTATGACCAATCATTCAATTACCACCAGTTTTAAGTGAATCACTGCAGTTTTTAAGTTAGTAACATGGTTGTTCCCCCTTTGACCTTGCTTGACAGAAGGTCGCAAAAGGTGATCATGTGACCCCAGGACACTGCAACCCTCATAAATACATGCTGGTGGTCAAGGGTCCGACTTTTGATGGTGTGATCATGGGGATGCCACAACGGTCATAAGTGTAAAAAAAAACGGTCATAAATCACTTTTTTCAATCCTGTTGTAACTTCAAACAGTCACTATAAATGAATGGCTGTAAGTAGAGGACTTCCAGTGTGAGGACTCATGCCTTGGGCAGGGGGATTGGAGCAGAAGACCTCCAGGGTCCCTTTCAATCCTAGGATTCTCAGATTTCCAAACCTGAAGTTGGAAAATCCTGACTTTGCAGGAGGGTGGAATTGTGGATGTTTTTCTTTTCCTGGCATTGAAGCAATGTAGGAGAAGGAACCAATGGGGTGCCAATCTGTAAAGTACCCATTGAAATTTATCTGATTGTGCTTGTTGCTGGAAATTTGTTTGGAATTTGCAAAGAGCAGAGGCTTCGGAGGTACTAAATGTTGTGGGGAGAAAAAGAACAAGAAAATACGAGGCTGATAAAAGTCAACAGGTGGTTTCAGAAAAATAGGATAGGATAGGATAGAATAGAATAGAATAAAAAATAGAACAGAATAGAAAATAGAATAGAATAGAATCTTTATTGAGAATTAGAATAGAATAGAATAGAATAGAATAGAATAGAATAGAATAGAATAGAATAGAATAGATATTGGAATAGAATAGAATAGAATCTTTATTGAGAGAATAGAATAGAATAGAATAGAATAGAATAGAATAGAATAGAATAGAATAGAATAGATATTGGAATAGAATAGAATAGAATAGAATCTTTATTGAGAGAATAGAATAGAATAGAATAGAATAGATATTGGAATAGAAAAGAATAGAATAGAATCTTTATTGAGAGAATAGAATAGAATAGAATAGAATAGAATAGAATAGAATAGATATTGGAATAGAATAGAATAGAATCTTTATTGAGAGAATAGAATAGAATAGAATAGAATAGAATAGAATAGAATAGAATAGAATAGAATAGAATAGAATAGAATAGAATAGAATAGAATGGCTGTCCAGTCTCTTCTTAAAAACTTCCAGTGTTGGAGCACCCACAACTTCTGGAGGCAGGTTGTTCCACTGGTCAATTGTTCTCACTGCTTGGAAATTCCTCCTTAGTTCTAGGTTGCTTCCCTCCGTGGTTAGTTTCCATCTGTTGCTTCTTGTCCTGCCTTCGGGCGTTTTGGAGAAGAGCTTGGCTCCCTCTTCTATGACTTTTGACTTTTAGTGACTTTGAACAGTCACTAAACGAACTGTCGTAAGTCGAGGACTACCTGTATTTCAAACCCAGCCTGTACTTCAGCATCAGTTTGAAAACTCCGTTTGAGGGCAAACCATCCGAAACAACCTCGGTGTTCCTGACTGCGCTCCATTGCCAAAGAAAGCCTCCCGTCAGGATAACAGATGTTTGGGCAATTTTGCCTGGCAAACGATCCAATTCCTGGCGGCGGGGGGGGTGAGAGTGCCTTTCGGTTCTCCGCAGTAACAAGATTAAGGAGATTTTTGAAGGATTTGAGAGGCTCGATGAGAAGAGCACTCCTCTATCCCGTAAGATCTTCCTTTCAAAGCCAGAAAAGATGCCTTTGGTCAATAACTAGGTTTTTCTGAAAGCGGCTTTGAGTTTGGAGGAAAAAATAGTAGAGGGGTGCTTGGGGAGGTAAATATGGGCCTGGGTTTCTGCATTCAGCGGGACAAGAGCCTGTAAATTGCATAGCCGTTTTATTTATTTCGCACAATCGCTGCAAGCCCTCCTGGCAGAAGAGTGTGAGAGTCGTCTGAGTTTTGAGCCCCTGGTTCTGCCTTGTGGTGGAAGAGTGGGACCTATCAGATCGGCTCCCTCACAGGGACATTAGAATGTAGACTAGACTAGAAATAGACTAGACTAGACTAGACTAGACTAGACTAGACTAGAATAGAATAGAATAGAATAGAATAGAATAGAATAGAATAGAATAGAATAGAATAGAGCTGGAAGGGACCGTGGAGGTCTTCTAGTCCAGCCCCCTGCTCAAGCAGGAGAACCTATACCGTCTCAGACAAGTGACTGTCTAGCCTCTTCTTAAAAACCTCCAGTGAGGGAGCGCCCAACGATTTCTGGTGGCAAGCTGTTCCACTGGTTAATTGTCCTCACTGTCAGGAAGTTTCTCCTTAATTCCAGGTTGCTTCTCTCTTTGATCAGTTCCCAACCACTGTTTCTTGTTCTGCCTTTTGGTGCTTTGGAGAACAACCTGACCCCTCTTCTTTGTGGCAGCCCCCCAGATATTGGAACACTGCTATCATGTCTCCCCTATTTCTTCGTTTCTTTAGATTAGCCAAACCCAAGTCCTGCAGGATTTATCTGTTCTAGAAACAGCTGCTCCCAATGAGAAAGATAGAAGCAACCCTAACTTAGTGGAACTACAAAATTAAAAACATCCTCTAGTTTTGTTTAACTTGGCTGAGTATTTTTTGGCACCTGAAGATAAATGCCTTCAGGGATGTTTTTGACCGGAGCAGCCTTCGGTTGAGAGTTTTCCTGGTGATTCCCCATCAAAATACAGGTGGTCCTCAACTTACGGCCACAATTGAGCCCAGCATTCCTGTTGCTAACTGAAACATTGGTTAAGTCAGTTTTGCCCAATTTTACAACCTTTCTTACCACAGTTGTTTAGTGAATCACTGCAGTGGTTAAATCAGTAACATGTCTTAAGTGAATCTGGCATTCCCCATTGACTTTGCTTGTCAGAAGGTCGCAAAAGGGGATCACGTGATCCCGGGACGCAGCGACCGTCATAAATGTGAGCCATTTGCCAAGCGTCTGAATTTGGATCACATGATCATGGGGATGCTGCGATGGTTGTATGTGTGTAAAAAAACGTCATATGTCACATTTTTCAATGCCGTTGTAACTTTGAACGGTCACTAAATGAACAGTTGTAAGTCGAGGGGTACTTGTACAGGTGATCTTCACCTTATGCCTGGTTGCTTAGCGACCGTACAAAGATACAACCTACCTGAGAGGGGGGAAAAAACGGGATTATGGTCAGTGCCCTCCCCCGACTTTGCACATTTAGCAACTCAGTCCTATTTACAACCGTTTGCAGCATCCCGCGATCCCGTGGACACATTTTATGATGGTTTTGCTAAAAACCAGAAATTAACTCCAGTTTTTGGCGAAACTGGGCCACCTCAAGCAATAGGTTCCCTTAACGACTGTGGCAAAATGTGTTTTACAACCGTTTCGTTCCCTTAAAGGGGCCTTGGGCAAGGTGAGGTAAATTACACCCTCCTAACTCTCAGCCACCCCAACCAGTATGGCTGATGGTGAAGCCTCTCAGCAAGTGCAACTCAAATAGCTTAACTACAGGTTGTCCTTGACTTAGGACCACGGGTAGGCAACCTTGGCTCTTTTATGACTCGTGGACTTCAACTCCCAGAATTCCTGAGCCGGCATGGCTCAGCTTGGAAACCTCTCCATGACCCCTCAGCGTTGCTGGCTCAGGAATTCTGGGAGTTGAAGTCCATATGTCTAAGGCAGGGATAGGCAACCTTGGCTCTTTTATGACTCGTGGACTTCAACTCCCAGAATTCCTGAGCCAGCATGGGGGAACTATGGCCCCTTCATGACTTGAGGACTTCAACTCCCAGAATTCCTGAGTCAGCATGGCTCAGCATGGCAACCTCTCCATTTCTCCTCAGCATGGCTGGCTCAGGAATTCTGGGAGTTGAAGTCCACGAGTCATAAAAGAGCCAAGGTTGCCTACCCCTGACTTAGAACCACAGTAGAGCCCAAAATTTCTGTCGCTAAGAAAGGCAGTGGTTAAGGGAGTCCTGCCCCATTTTACGACCTTTTTTGCCACAGTTAAGCGAACCGTTGCAGTTAAGTGAATTGTGCAGTCGTTAAGCGAATCTAGTTTCTCCCGTTGGCTTTGTTTGTCAGAAAGTCACACAAGCTGCTCACATGACCTCGGGACTAAACAAGTGTCATCAATACATGCCAGTTGCCAAGAGCCTGAATTTTGGTCATGTGATGTTCCAGAAGTTGTAAATGGGAGGACCGGTCCTAAGTCACTTTTTTTCAGCGCCGTCGTAACTTTGAACAGTCAATAAACGAATGGTTATAAGTTGAGGACTACCTTACTTGACCAATGAGGAATTGGATAACTACTAGCACAGGGGTAGGCAACCTTGGCTCTTTTATGACTCGTGGACTTCAACTCCCAGAATTCCTGAGCCAGTATGACTCAGCTTGGAAACCTCTCCCTTTCCCCTCAGCATGGCTGGCTTGGGAATTCTGGGAGTTGAAGTCCACAAGTCATAAAAGAGCCAAGGCAGGAGCCCTCATCCGCTGGAAAATAAACTGAAAGTTTAGGAGATATTTTCAAATTCTCCGTTTTTAATCATTGACTGATCTTCAGAGACTAAATAATCATCCAGGATTCCCCTCCAAAAAAAAGGGGGTGGAGGTGGGGGTTTGCAATACTTTTTTTTCTCAGAATCTATTGGTTTGTGAGTTTCCTGAGTTGGGCAAACAGCCCAGACTGCTATTTTGCAAAAGCATAACTGTAAAACTGGTAAAGGCAGCATACACGCTTTTGCTGTGTCTGTTTTAGGTTTTTCGTTGTTGTTTTTTTAAGTTTCCCCTCCAGGTTTATTTTACTCTGTGCTGCTACCACTGCTTGCTGATGCTTTTAATCACGCAACACCCCATGGGGCTCGAAATTCTCCACCACTCCCCGTCATCTCCCCACCTCTCCTTTTTTTTTCTATTTGCAAGGCATGGTGGTGGTTTATCAGAAGGCTAGCTAGAGAAAGATCATTTTCTGTGAATTCTGTGGATTGTGTTCTGTGGCTCCCAGCACTCTACACTACAGAATGTGTAGAGGTTTTTGATTAACTGTATAAAACTTTGGAAAATGTGTTGTCCCATGTAAGACACCTGTTAGGGCTCACCTGAATTGCCTCGACACTGCATGTGTCATTCTTTTTTTTTCCTGAAATTTGAAGATGAGGCTGAAAGTTGATGATTCCTTATTAGCTTGACAGTTCCAAAAGTCACCAATAAAGGAGAATATTTTATAGCTCAGGGTTGAAATGGGGGGAGGGGGTCCTTGGTATTCTCTGAGCTTGATTGTTTTCTTGCAGATGTTTCAGAACAACAGAATAACAGAAGAGAAGGACCAGGGGAGACATGATAGCAGTGTTCCAATATTTGAGGGGCTGTCACAGAGAGGAAGGAGGTTAACTTATTTTTCAAAGCACCTGAAGGCCAAACAAGAAACAATGGATGAAAACTGATCAAGGAGAGAAGCAATGTGGAATTAAGGAGAAGTTTTCTGACAGTGAGAACAATCAACCAATGGAACAGTTTGCCTCCAGATGCTGTGGGAGTTTCATCACTGGAGGCTTTCAAGAAGAGACTGGACTGCCATCTGTCAGAAATGGTGTTAGGGTCTCCTGCTTGGGCAGGGGGTTGGACTAGATGACCTACAAGGTCCCTTCCAACTCTGTTATTCTATTCTGTTAGAATCGGAAGGGACCTTGGAGATTCAAATTCTCCATTTTTAATCTTCCAGTCGAACCCCCTGCTGAAGCAGGAGACCCTATACCATTTCAGACAAATGGCTATCCAATCTCTTCTTAAAAACTTCCAGTGTTGGAGCATTCACCGTTCCTGGAGGCAGGTTGTTCCACTGGTTAATTGTTCTAACTGTCAGAAAATTCCTCCTTAGTTCCAGGTTGCTTCTCTCCTTGATTAGTTTCCATCCGTTGCTTCTTGTCCTGCCTTCAGGCGCTTTGGAGAATAGCTTGACTCCCTCTTCTTTGGGGCAGCCCCTGAGATACTGGAACATGGCTATCATGTCCCCCCTCGTCCTTCTCTTCATTAAACTAGACATACCCAATTCCAGCAACCGTTCTTCATATGTTTTAGCCTCCAGTCCCCTAAATTCCCTTACCCAACTAGCTAACATCATCAGTGCTAATCCTAGCACCAGTCATTAGCACTGATGATGTTACTGTCAAGGTTCCGACTAATGAAACACTTCAAAGAACTTCCAGGCATTGTTTATCCTAAAAAGCCTTTATTACTGTGTAACAGAGTGTCTGGCACAGCATGGATGGATGCCAAGATCTGAAATCTCCACCCCAAAGCAGTTATTTTGCTAGCATTTTCCCTCCCTCTTTTGCTGTCATAATTCACGTTGTCCAACCAGCCTGGGGGAGCAAAGATTCACTTTCTTCAGAAGCCCACATAATTAATCTCTACACATTCTTTCTCCTCCCCTCCCATTCTCATCTGAATTAACTCTAAAAGTACCAGGCAGTTCTGCATATTTTGTCAAAGCAAGAATATTCAGTATTAGCAGCGTTGACAGTTAGCTAGATAGGCAGCTAAACGTCTGCAAGAAAACAACCAACTTATTGTCCACCCAGGACCCCTCAATTCCAAATGTTTGCCAGAATTCTTGAACTTCCCTTCAACTGCAAGCAAAAGTGATGGTATTTCTGAGTGTTTTTCTAAACCCTCCTTTTCCAAAAACCAGTACTTCCGTTGTCCTTACTCAATATATGTAGCAGGTTTTGTGTAGAAGGAACATTCGCCTTTCCCACAGAAGTCTGATGAACTGCAGTCCCTAAATTTGATTATATTCCTCTGGGTAAAGTGAAGAATGAATCGAAGGCAGTGACTTCATCATGTCTTCGTAAGGTGGGAGTAAATCCCTCTGCAGTCAGTGCTGTGAACTCAGCTTATGTAAGAGACATATATTACACAGGTTTCTGGACAATAACCTTCATTAGATGCCTAAACATAAGAAAGAACCTGAGTAAATCACTTTTATGTGGCAACATGAACATTTCTGTTGCTAATTCCCGGTCCACACCTTCCTGCTGTGAAACTGAACGAAAATGGTTTTATTTATATTTTAATACAGCTGCATTCTCCTGCATTTTCACTATTTCTTCCCTCCGACCATACCAGGCATTGGTCTGGAGATCCAATTCTGGAGAGTGTAAGGGTGGGCCACACTTCTACCCACGTTGTTCAATTTGCTCATTTGGAGGGGAAAGCTCTCCAAAGATATGAGCCTGCTTAAATCCAAGAAGGAAAAAAAATTAAACAAGGCCCTTGGCTTACTAATAATAGCAGGGCTCGGATGGGTCCCTTGGAATGGAGGGTAAAAAAAAAAATTATCCACAAAAAAACAAGACAAAACTATATTCTAGGAGCAAAGGATATTTTTTTTGTCTTGCAGAGAGGTGGATATAGTTTTGGAATTTTTTTAAATTTTTTTTGGTCTCCTCTCAGATTCTACAATATAGCAGAAATTTTGAAGAGGGGGGGTGCTTATCGACTTTCAGAAGCCCCATGCCTCTTCATTTGAATTGTGGTTTTATTTTTTTTTAATGAACAGGTCCCACGGCCTGTAAAAGTTTGAATCCCACTGATCTAACAGGAAAAAAAAGAGGCCTCAAATTAGATGGATGATTTCAGGAGGAAACAGTGTTCGTTTTTTAAATGTCTTAAGTATGAAATTTTGTGGGTTCCCTCCCCTCCTCCTGGGATATTTTTTTTCCCCTTCTCCACGTGCCAAGAGAATAGTTTTTTCGCTACTTTCTCCAGGATAAGACTGAATAATCTGAAATAAATGACCTCCCTCTTCTCCTTTGCTTTTGAATATGTGCTAGCCCTGGTTAAAGGATGACAGGCAGGGGACCTCTTTGGCCTAAAGCAGGGGTAGGCAACCTTGGCTCTTTTATGACTCGTGGACTTCAACTCCCAGAATTCCTGAGCCAGCCATGCTGAGGGGAAAGGGAGAGGTTTCCAAGCTGAGCCATGCTGGCTCAGGAATTCTGGGAGTTGAAGTCCAGGAGTCATAAAAGAGCCAAGGTTGCCTACCCCTGTCCTAGGACGAAGATTAAGAGCAGGGGTCTTCAAACCTGGCCCTTTTATGACTCGTGGACTTCAACTCCCAGAATTCCTGAGTCAGCATGGCTCAGCTTGGAAACCTCTCCATTTCTCCTCAGCATGGATGGCTCAGGAATTCTGGGAGTTGAAGTCCACAGGTCACAAAAGAGCCAAGGTTGCCTACCCCTGGCCTAAAGGGAATTTATTTCTCCTGAAAAGGAAAAGAAGAATCTGCAGGCTAGATCCTCAGATGCTTCCTCAAAGGGGGATATTGCCAAAAAAAAAAAAATCCTACTAGATGGCCTCACTTAAATCAGATTTCTTTTCTGTTCCTGCCCAATTGTTCGTAGCAATTTATCTCTTCAGCATAAAGGCAGACCTGTCTATCTCTTATCCAGGGATGGGCAACTAGGACAACTTTACGACCTGTGGATTTCAACACCCAGAATTCTGGGAGTTGAAGTCCCCAGGTCGTAAAGTTGTCATAGTTGCCCGCCCCTGCTCTTATCATAGGTTGTGGCAACTTTGTGAAAAGCCTCCAGAGATTTGTACTGCACCCCTAAACACACCTGTTAAGTTCTCATTCCTCCAAACAACCTTCATCCTTCCCTCCCTTTGCTGTGGACGAGTAAGGGGGTTTGATGGATAATTTGTACACCCAACACATTTTATTCTTGGCACCTTGACATCCTGGCACTCCCAACCTGTTGTGTTTCCATTTTATTTTAGGACTCTGCTTTTCCCTCCCTTGACCTGGCCTGTTAACCCATCCCACCCACCCCTTTTTTGAAATGGCTAGCAAGGGGTTGTTGGTCAGAATCTCTGTGTTTGGTTCGTTCCTTCCCTTGCCCATTTTTTTTTCCTGCTCCTCAATAAAAAAATGCACATTTTTCCTGCTGTTCTGTCTTGAGATTGGGGCCATAACGGGGAATTTTCTCTTTTGAGTTCCAAAGGACAAAATTTCGAGCCCTCGTTTTGTTTTGTTTTTTTCTTTTCCATTCTGTCCCACCTTTTCTAACCGTTCTTCCATTGCAGTTGTTTCTCTTTGTCATTCGACTAGTGACACATCTCTCATTTTATTCCTAACTAACGGCTTCCGTCGAAGAATTCCACTCTCCCACTCCCCACATGTCTTCTCTTTAAACCCCCTCCAGGTATGCTGAACCATCCACCAATCCCCATTTCGGATCTGGCAGATCACACGGAGCACCTGAAAGCCAACGATAACCTCAAGCTGTCTCAGGAATACGAGGTAGGAGTGGAAACCGTCAGGCCCAGCTGAAGGAGGTGGGAAGCGGTTTCCAGGGGTGGGTTGGGGGGGGCTGAAACCCCACGATGAAAAAACTTTCTTTTCTGCTAAGAGTGACAAGAGCTAATCAGTGATCTGTTCCATTTGCTAAGAATTGCAGACCGCAGGTGCCCTGAAAATCATTTGGACTATGCACAAACTCAAAACTGCTTCTTGCATTGATTAAAGCAACTTGGCATGCTTTAGCACAGGGGTCTTCAAACTCGGCCCTTGTACGACTTGTGGACTTCAACTCCCAGAATTCCTCAGCCAGCATGTCTGGCTGAGGAATTCTGGGAGTTGAAAGTCCACAAGCAGGGGTCTTCAGACTTGGCCCTTTTATGACTCCTGGACTTCAACTCCCAGAATTCCTCAGCCAGCGTGCCTGGCTGAGGAATTTTGGGAGTTGAAGTCCGCAAGCAGGGGTCTTCAAACTTGGCCCTTTTATGACTCGTGGATTTCAACTCCCAGAATTCCTCAGCCAGTGTGCCTGGCTGAGGAATTCTGGGAGTTGAAGTCCACAAGTCATAAAAGGGCCAAGTTTGAAGACCCCTGCTTTAGCACCATAAGGATGGCTGGCTCAGGAATTCTGGGAGTTGAAGTCCACGAGTCATAAAAGAGCCAAGGTTGCTTACCCCTGCTCTAGAACAAGTTTTGTTTGTCCCTGAGGATGCCATAGCATTGTTCTATCCCAGAGTCGGTACAGACATGATATTCCTTAGATTCAAGATGATCAAAACCTTGCAGATTTTGACACAAACGGCCACAACCACGCAAATAGCCTTGTGTGCAGAACTTGGTTGAAAAAAAAAAATCGAGTCAACCTCAGCTTCCAACGTCTATGGAGATTCTCCGTCATCCAGGTCAGGGTGTTCAGCTCTGACCATAGAGTCGTTGAGGCCATTTGGAGGACACAGAAAAACTCCAAGTGGCCTCAACGACTCTCTAAAACAGTGGTTCTCAACCTTTTTAATGCCGCGACCCCAACCGGTCGTAAGTCGAGGACTAAACTGGTCGTAAGTCGAGGACTTTCCCTGCCCGGGAGCGCCGCGCATGCGTGGTTCTGCCCCCTGCGCCTGCCGAGGCGTAGCTGGCAAGCGGCAGAGACGGAGCAGGCCGACCACCAGCTGGCCCAGCCCAAGGGAGGTAAGGCACCCACCGGAAAAGGAGAAAAAAATGGCGAACAGCCTTGCTTGGCGACCCCCATGAAATGGTCGATCGGCCCCAAATGGGGTCCCGACCCACAGGTTGAGAACCACTGCTCTAAAAGGATGCAAATGACCAGCTGCCTGCAAGGAGTATAAATCCTTCCATTGCCCACCATCCGGTCAGAGCTGAAGAAGCTTCTGGGAGGAGAAGCGAAACGTCTTCAAAGGAAAAACAAGAAAGTCCAGTTGCCTCCTGGAAGAAAAAAAAAAGCACCTTTGGGACTCAGCTTCCAATGACTTTGTGCACATGTCCCTGTGGTGCATCTTTGCTAAATTGCTAACACTGCAGTTGCAACCGCAAGAATCTATTCTTATAGCAAGGTCTTGGCACCTAGACAGCGGGGCCGAGATGACGTAATTGATTCATTTAAGAGGTAACCCGCTGCGCTCCGAACGTCCTCAGCCCGCCTCATTAATTTCATAAAAATGAGAATAACAAACACTGTTGTTAGGGAGGGGAGTTTCTCACTGTTAGCCTCTGGAAGTGTGTGTTTAGATTTGCAAGTGTGTTCTGCTAAGGGCGTAGTTGCATTCCGTCTGTTGAGCTGCTGTACTGAACTTTCTGAACTCGATTTGCGTTATGAATCATTGCTAATTTTTGTTTTAAAAGAAAAAAATAAGCAACTCTAAAGAGGTTGAGCCCCCGCTACATGCTTAATATGCTCCCTGGATTAACCCGGTTTTCTGAGTCTGTTATGAATACAGTGTATTCAATAATCTTAAACCATTTTGGATACTAAAAAAAAAAAAAAGCCCAAGCCATAATTAAGTCTAATCATGTGTTGAAGGAAAAGTCTTCATCATGGTTCAGTCCAAGTCGGGAATAAACGACATGGCGACTGCTTTAGAAAGAAGGTTGCAGTTTATTGAAGAGGAGAGCCAGACAGGAAGATGGCTCTGGAAGAAAAAAAGAAGAGAATGAGCACATGTAGGGAGTGGGTTTTTATACCCTCTGGAGCCTTTTGTTTGGAGTTGTTCCTGTGGCATGAACTTTGACCTGAGTCTGAGTGTGCCTTTCTGGTATTCTGATGGTGGTGGGTTAATCCTATTATGTCCCAAGGGCCATATCCTGCTTCCCTGGGGCTGTGGCTGATGACTCTTAGATTTTTGGTGTGTTGATTCTACGGATCTTTCTTCCTAATCCCAGTTTCCTGATTCCAGTCTTTCTGACAAGATTATCACATCTGCATTTCTGCAGACTTGGTTTCTGTTTGGGACAGAGAGACTTGTGGGCAGGGTTGGTTTCTGCTTTTAAAATCCTTTAGGGAAATATATTCTGCCTTTTAAATATTTCCAAGAATATTTCTTTCTCTGGGGGGGGCGCTGACTTCCCACACATGTTTAATTTGTGGCGAGCACCTGCTGACCGTGATTTCACCTGCCGATTCGGGTTGCGAAGAAGGTCGGGTTGTGGTACTAGTGACGTTACAGCAAAATGCCTAAAAAGAAATAAGAAATACCAAGATCCCAACATTAAAGTAGGAGATGAGAATAACAAAAGGAAATTTACAA
>NW_015387801.1:9703-12958 GCF_001527695.2 Protobothrops mucrosquamatus | reverse complement strand
GGGGGGGGCGCTGACTTCCCACACATGTTTAATTTGTGGCGAGCACCTGCTGACCGTGATTTCACCTGCCGATTCGGGTTGCGAAGAAGGTCGGGTTGTGGTACTAGTGACGTTACAGCAAAATGCCTAAAAAGAAATAAGAAATACCAAGATCCCAACATTAAAGTAGGAGATGAGAATAACAAAAGGAAATTTACAACGGTAATGGAGTCTGCCCAATACGGTCATAAGTTGCGACAGTCGTAAAACTGCGGACCTTTTTTTGTGTTGGTCGTTAAGTGAACGCCACATCCATTAAGCAAACATCACGGTTGTTAAGCAGTGGTTTACCATGGGTGTGGTTTTGTCCAAAACAAAATTAATTACCAGTTTTTGAAAAGACAATTGTAAAATAGAGTCAGTTTAGTCTAGTCATTGAAAGCGCCAGGCTAGAAACCAGAAGACCGAGACTTCCAGTCCCATCATGGCGACGAGAGCCAGCTGGATGACCTTGAGCCAGTCATTCTCTCTCAGCCCAGCCCACCTCACAGGATTGTTCTTGTGGAGAAAATAGGTGGAGGAAGGAGTATTAGGTATGTTCACTGCCTTGAGTTAATAAAGGCATATTTTATTATTTGTAGAAGGATAGATAGACAGACAGACAGACAGACAGACAGACAGACAGACAGACAGACAGACAGAGACAGACAGACAGACAGACAGACAGACAGACAGACAGACAGACAGACAGACAGACAGATAGATAGATAGACAGACAGACAGACAGACAGACAGACCGACCTAGTCCAGGAGTAGGCAACCTTGGCTCTTTTATGACTGGTGGACTTCAACTCCCAGAATTCCTGAGCCAGCCATGCTGAGGGGAAAGGGAGAGGTTTCCAAGCTGAGCCATGCTGGCTCAGGAATTCTGGGAGTTGAAGTCCACGAGTCATAAAAGAGCCAAGGTTGCCTATCCCTAACCTAAATGATAGATAGATAGATAGATAGATAGATAGAGAGACAGATAGATAGATAGATAGATAGATAGAGAGAGAGAGAGAGAGAGAGATAGATAGATAGATAGATAGATAGATAGATAGATAGATAGATAGATAGATAGATAGATAGATAGATAGATAGATAGATAGATAGATAGATAGATAGATGATACAGACAGACAGACAGAAAGAGATAACTAGTGATGGATGGATGGATGGATGGATGGATGGATGGATGGATGGATGGATGGATGGATGGATGGATGGTAGATACTGTAGAGATAGATAGATAGAGAGAGAGAGAGAGAGAGAGAGAGATGTAAGTAGATGTATGTAGATAGACAGAGAGATAATAGAGAGAGAGAGATGTAGATAGATAGATAGACAGATGATAGATAGATAGATAAATAGATAGATAGATAGATAGATAGATAGAAATATGATAGATAGATAGACAGACAGACAGACAGACAGACAGACAATAGATAGACAGACAGACAGAAAAAGAGAGAACTGTAGTGATAGATGGATGGATAGATGAATGGATGACAGATACTGTAGAGATAGATAGATAGATAGATAGATAGATAGATAGATAGATAGATAGATAGATAGATAGATAGATAGATAGATAGATAGATAGATGTAGGGATGGATGGATGATATACACTGTTGAGATAGATAGATAGATAGACAGACAGACAGACAGACAGACAGACAGACAGATGATAAATAGATGAAAAAAGAAAGAAAGAATGAATGAATGAATGAATGAATGAATGAATGAATGAATGAATTCTTGGAGTTGAAGACCACCCATCTTCAAATGTCCATAACTGGGAAACATTGGTACAAACTGTAGATCAGCAGGAACTTTTCTGAAAGTTGACCCATTCTTGCTTCTTCGAAGGAGCTAAGCATCCTTATTTTAAGAAAGAAAAAGCAACTCTGTCTTGGGGAATGACTGGAGGAAGGATGGAGCAAACACAGCCAAAAAGGTCTGGAGAAATGGAGAAATAAAGTTAAACATGGCCTAATAATAGAAAGGGCGATGAGGCGGGGGGGGGGGGAGAGAGAGAGATCAAAAACCCTGCCCCTGGGTCTCTCGGCAGAAAAAGAAGGCAGAAAAAGAAAGCCCGCCAGTGGATAAATCCCAGCACAACTCAAGAGATAACCCCCCAAATCTGTTTCCAGAGAGAGCGCCAAGCAGTTTATACAGTGTATGAATTGCTAATTGCCCAAGTTAGATGATGGGAAAAGATTCTCATCTCTGCAGGGGCCTCTTCTAACCCATCTCAGCATTCGGGCAGGGCAGGGCGGGCTGGCTGGCTGGCAAGGAGAAAGCGAATGTATTCTGCCTGCCAAGGCTTACTGCCGGTTCCCCCCTGGTGCCTCATCTGCATAATGTAATATCCAAAAGTGCTTTTTGGCTTCTTTCCAGGACAGCCGCCTCCGCCTAAACTGCAGATTGAGATTGTTTAAGAAAAAGAGAAAGAAAGAGAAAAGAGAGGGAGGGAGGGAAGGGAGGGAGGAAGGAGAATGAAAAAGGAAAAGGAGGGATGGGAGGGAGGGAGGGAAGGAGGGAGGAAAAGAAGGAAGGGAAGGAGGGAGGGAGGAAAAGGAAGAGGGAGGGGGGAAGGAGAAAGAATGGGGAAGGAGGGAGGAAAGGAAGGAAGGAGAAAGGAAAAGGAGAGGAGGGAAGGAAGGGAGGAAAAGAAGCAAGGGAAGGAGGGAGGGAGGAAAAGGAAGGAAGGAGAATGAGAATGAAAAAGGAGGGAAAGAAGCGAGGAAAAGAAGGAAGGAAGGAAGGAAGGAGAAAGGAAAAGGAGGGAGAGAAGGAAGGGAAGGAGGGAGGGAGGAAAAGGAAGGAGGGAGGAAAAGGAAGGAAGGGAGGAGAAAGAATGGGAAAAAAGGGAAGGAGGGAGGAAAAGAAGGAAGGAAGAAGAAAGGAAAAGGAGGGAGAGAAGGAAGAAGGAAGGAAGGAAGGAGAAAGGAAAAGGAGAGAGAGGAGGGAAGGAGGGAGGAAAAGAAGGAAGAGAAGGAGGGAGGGAGGAAAAGGAAGGAGGGAGGGAGGAGAATGAGAATGGAAAAGGAGGGAAAGGAGGGAGGAAGGAAGGAAGGAGGAAGGAAAGGGAGGGAGGGAGGAAGGAGAATGAGAATGGAAAAGAAGGAAGGAAGGAAGGAGAAAGGAAAAGGAGGGAGGGAGGAGGAAAAGGGAGGGAGAGAAGAAGGAGAATGAGTACGGGAGAGGAGGGAAGGAGGGAGGAAAAGAAGGAAG
>NW_015387801.1:4757-8465 GCF_001527695.2 Protobothrops mucrosquamatus | reverse complement strand
CTCCTCCTCCTCCTCCTCCTCCTCCTCCTCCTCCTCTTCTTCTTCTTCTTCTTCTTCTTCTTCTTCTTCTTCTTCTTCTTCTTCTTCTTCTTCTTCTTCTTCTTCTTCTTCTTCTTCTTCTTCTTCTTCTTCTTCCTTTAATAGCTTCTAGGTCTCCTGAGGTGGAGACAAAGTTTCAAAGCATTGTGGATCACACTTATGCAAAGCGAATAAAGTTATATTTTTTAAAAAAATCATTCCTCTGTTGGTTTGATTGCCTTTTCCCAGCTCTGGTCAGGCCTCTATAGTTTTGCTTTTTTTTTTTTTTTTTTGTCTTTTTCTCAATGCAGAATTTTGATGATTTGCTTGAAGCCCAGAACTGGCTAGCACAGCCATACTTTGAATTCCAGAGTTGAAAGATTGTCCAATTTCATCTCCTGCGATTTCAGGAAATTCTCAATTATCCTGACCACGTCTCCATTCAGCTTTTGCTAAAACAAATCCCTTTTTAAAACAAAAAACAAAAAAACACACTTTCTTCTGAGCCACATTGCTTCCTTAATTTCTGTATTGTGTTTCCGATTGGGGTGGTCTGGTGACCCCAGAGGGCTCAATTGTTTCCACACCAGGATCTTTTCACTGAAAACATATTTTCTCTTGACTGAGAAAACCACCAAGCTCAGAGAGGACAAAGGACTAGATAAGAAGCAACCTAGAACTAAGGAGGAATTTCCTGACAGTGAGAACAATTAACCAGTGGGACAACCTGCCTCCAGAAGCGGTGGATGCTCCAATGCTGGAAGTTTTTAAGAAGAGACTGGACAGCCATTTGTCCGAAATGGCGTAGGGCCGTGGTGGCGAACCTATGGCACGGGTGCCACACCTGGCACGCAGAGCCCTCTCTGTGGGCACGCGCACCGTCACCCCAGTCCTAGGCCTTCAGCTGGGTTTTATAAACCCTTTTCGTTTTAGGTCTCTGCCGCTGTGTGCAAAAAAAAAAAAAAAAGTTCAGTCAATCAATTTCAACTTCTCACAGAAAAAAAAGATCTGCAAAGTTGGAATTGATTGATTGAACTTTTTAGTCCCACCCAGTCTGCCGTTACCACTGCAGCCACGTCCACCCAATGGGCCACACCCACCCAATGGGCCACACCCACCCGGCACCCGACGATACATAAGTGCGTTTTGGGTTGCAGTTTAGGCACTTGGTCTCTAAAAGATTCCCCATCACTGGAATAGGGTTTCCTGCCTGAGCAGGGGGTTGGACTAGATGACCTCCAGGGTCCCTTCCAACTTTATCATCATCATCATCATCATTATTATTGTTGTTGTTGTTGTTGTTGTTGTTGTTGTTATACACTGTCAGGAACTTTCTCATTAATTCCAGGTTGCTTCTCTCTTTGATCAGTTTCCAACCATTGTTTCTCATCCTTCCCTCTGGTGCTTTGCTGAACTACCGGGCCCCCTCTTCTTTGTGGCAGCCCCCCAGATACTGGAACACTGCTATCCTGTCTCCCCTATTTCTTCTTTCCTTTAGACTAGCCAAACCCAAGTCCTGCAGCCGTTCTTCGTATGTTTTAGCCTCCAGGCCTTGGATCATCTTAGTTGCTCTTCTTCTCTGAACTTTTTCCAAACTCTCAATATCCTTTTTGTAGTATGGTGCCCAAAATTGGCTGGAGTGCTCCAGGTGTGGTTTTACTAGGGTTTTATAAAGCGGTACTAATACTTCGCGTGATCTTAATTCTATGCCTCTCTTTATGCAACCCAGGATTGTATTAGCTCAGGGGCTAGTGATAGCAGGGAAAACAAGGCACGATCTGGAGGAAAAACCCGCTTGCAAGCAGTATATTAAAACCACTATTCATTATTACTTCTCCCAGGGTCCCTTTGAATCCCAGCCAATCCACAGGTGGCGTAGTGTTTTGGTAACTGGCTCCTTTGGCACACTCTTCAAGGTCTCTCTCTGGCTCCAGGCAGCAAAACCGTCTCCTAGATAAGGGTGATGCATTCCTTCTCCTGGGGGGGGGGGAAGGATGTAGTAGCAAGACAGTGCAGAGCATCCCCAAAGCATTCCCCCTCCCAACAGAATGGCAGGCCCCAAAGAATGGTTATGAAAGCACGTATACTGTAAAGGGGGGAAACAATACATTTATTTGAGGACCTGACAGCCACCCTGACTGGAGATTTGGGACAATTTCTAGCATTTTTAGCAGGCACTGGATTGAAGAAAGAAGCCCTATACCAGGGGTAGGCAACCTTGGCTCTTTTATGACTGGTGGACTTCAACTCCCAGAATTCCTGAGCCAGCCATGCTGAGGAGAAATGGAGAGGTTTCCAAGCTCAGCCATGCCGGCTCAGGAATTCTGGGAGTTGAAGTCCAGACAGACAGACAGACAGACAGACCTAGATCAGGGATAGGCAACCTTGGCTCTTTTATGACTCGTGGACTTCAACTCCCAGAATTCCTGAGCCAGCCATGCTGAGGGGAAAGGGAGCGGTTTCCATGCTGAGCCAGGTCGGCTCAGGAATTCTGGGAGTTGAAGTCCACGAGTCATAAAAGAGCCAAGGTTGCTTACTCCTGCCTTAGCTTAACCATGAATTTGAAGCGGGAAAGGAATGTCTGTAAACTTTCCAAACGAAATTAGCTGAGGCCATTTTCTCTTCCTTTTCGGTTGCCACAGAATTGGGAGGGGGGGATGAGTGTTTTATCTTAGATATAACCATAAGTTGTTCCCTGGGAACCAAGGTCATTGCTAACTGCATTTTGGCAGGCTGTAGTCTCCGTGGCAATTGGTTAATTGAGGAATGTGATTTATGACTCACTGTTGGGGTGGGAAGTTTGTAACTTTGTAACCTTTTGGGGGAGTGTTTCAGTTTTGGGTTCGTGCTGTTATTAGGTAGCCCAATAAAAATGTTCTTTAAAAGGAACTCCTCATCTCTCGGAATCATGACAACGTCATTGTGTCTTAATAAACCTTTCTTCCTCTCTCTCCTAGTCCATCGATCCTGGGCAACAGTTCACGTGGGAACACTCCAACCTCGAGGTGAATAAGCCCAAAAACCGCTACGCCAACGTCATCGCCTACGATCATTCTCGCGTCATCCTCCTCCCGATCGAAGGTACCGAGGAAATTGGGGAGGGAGGAGAAATGGGTTGTGGGTTGACCTCCTCAAAAGCGGAGAGTCCCATTACGGGGTTGTTGTTTTTTTGCGGTCATGAATTTGCTGTACAAAGCTTAGATGAAATCAAGAGGGCTTGCTGGTCTTCTCATCCGCCATGTTTAAACTACAATGATCCTTGGCGTAGGATAGCGTTGAGAGGGAGGAAATGGGAAGAGCTTGAGGCTTGGACCGTGCTCTTCAACATCTTCATCAATGATTTGGACGAGGGGATAGATGGGGAACTCATCAAATTTGCAGACGACACCAAGCTGGCAGGAATAGCCAACACTCCAGAAGACAGGCTTAAGATACAGAAGGATCTGGACAGACTTGAACACTGGGCACTATCTAACTAAATGAAATTCAATGGTTCTACATTTAGGCAAGAAAAACCAAATGCACAAGTACAGCATAGGTGGCACCTTGCTCAATAGTAGTAACTGTGAGAGGGACCTTGGAGTCCTAGTGGACAATCACCTAAATATGAGCCAGCAGTGTGCTGCAGCTGCCAAAAAGGCCAACACAGTGCTAGGCTGCATTAACAGAGGGATAGAATCAAGATCACGT
>NW_015387801.1:0-2532 GCF_001527695.2 Protobothrops mucrosquamatus | reverse complement strand
TCATCTAGTCCAACCCCCTGCTCAGGCAGGAATCCCTATACCATTTCGGACAAATGGCTGTCCAGTTTCTTCTTAAAAACTTCCAGTGTTGGCGCATTCACCGCTTCTGGAGGCAGGTTGTTCCACTGGTTAATTGTTCTCACTGTCAGGAAGTTTCTCCTTAGTTCTAGGTTGCTTCTCTCCTTGATTAGTTTCCATCTGTTGCTTCTTGTCCTGCCTGCAGGCGCCTTGGAGAATAGCTTGACTCCCTCTTCTTTGGGGCAGCCCCTGAGATACTGGAAGACTGCTATCATGTCCCCCCTCGTCCTTCTCTTCGTTAAACTAGACCTACCCAATTCCAGCAACCGTTCCTTATATGTTTTAGCCTCCAGTCCCCCAATCATCTTTGTTGCTCTTCTCTGTACTCTTTCTAGAGTCTCAACATCTTTTTTACATCGTGGTGACCAAACCTGGATGCAGGATTCCAAGTGTGGCCTTACCAAGGCCTTGTAAAGTGGTATTAATACTTCATGTGATCTTGATTCTATCCCTCTGTTAATGCAGCCTAGCAATGGTTGTGATTGTTTTGTTCTTGGTGATTGTTTTGTGGTCCTTCAAGTCCTTCTTAACTCCATGTGGAGTTAAGGTCCATGTGGTTTCCTTGGCAACATTTTTAGAAGTGGCTTCCTACAAATAGCTTCTTCCAGCAATGAGAGGGAGGGTGTGTTTAAGGTTAAGCAGCTTCCAAATTCTCCAGTACTGGCTGGAGACCCCAAGTCTTTCCTATTTATTACCTTGAGGAACAAGATCATAACTTGCAATCTGGAATCACCCAACCCGGTTCCTGCTCCTAAATAGCCTCAACAACAGGGGTCTTCAAACTTGGCCACTTTAAGACTTGTGGACTCCAACTCCCAGAATTCCTCAGCCAGCCCTGAGGGCTGGCTGAGGAATTCTGGGAGTTGGAGTCCACAAGTCTTAAAGTAGCCAAGTTTGAAGACCCCTGCTCAACAACAATCAGATGGGCTCTTCCTCTTCAATAGATTCTCCTTAATGCCGAAGCATCCCCCTTTATAGATTCTTTTCTGCCTCTTGACCGTTGTCTTTTCCTCTTGGTTAAGCGGTAACCACTTAGGAGGGACGTCTTTTTTTTCAGACTGCAGCCAGAGCTGTTGGAAGGACTGTAAATGCTTTGATGGCAATTCTCCCACTCTGAAAAGAAATAACAAATTAATCAGTTTGGCTTAACGGGGTTCCATTGGGGATTCGCTGGAGGATGAATGAGTTTGAAGTTTTTCCAAAACTTGCTCAAACGTCTTAGTGAGAAAGAGGGCAGGGTGCAGGAAGAGAATATGTGATGGTGGTGGTGGTGGTGATGATGATGATGATAAGAGGGAGGAGGAGGAGGAGGAGGAGGAGGAGGAAGAAGAAGAAGAAGAAGAAGAAGAAGAAGAAGAAGAAGAAGAAGAAGAAGAAGAAGAAGAAGAAGAAGAAGAAGAAGAAGAAGAAGAAGAAGAAGAAGAAGAAGTGGTAGTAGTAGTAGTAGTAGTAGTAGTAGTAGTAGTAGTAGTAGTAGTAGTTGGAAGGGACCTTGGAGGTCTTCTAGTCCAACCACACCCCTGCTCAGGCAGGAAACTCTATATCATTTCGGACAAATGGCTGTCCAGTTTCTTCTTAAAAACTTCCAGTGTTGGAGCATTCACCGCTTCTGGAGGCAGGTTGTTCCACTGGTTAATTGTTCCAACTGTCAGGAAATTTCTCCTTAGTTCTACGTTGCTTCTCTCCTTGATTAGTTTCCATCTGTTGCTTCTTGTCCTGCCTTCAGGCGCTTTGGAGAAGAGCTTGACTCCCTCTTCTTTGGGGCAGCCCCTGAAATACCAGAACACTGCTATCATGTCCCCCCTCGTCCTTCTCTTCGTTAAACTAGACATACCCAATTCCAGCAACTGTTCCTTATATGTTTTAGCCTCCAGTCCCCTGATCCTCTTTGTTGATCTTCTCTGTACTCTTTCTAGAGTCTCAGCATCTTTTTTACATCGTGGTGACCAAAACTGGATGCAGTATTCCAAGTGTGGCCTTACCAAGGCATTGTAAAGTGGTATTAACACTTCACGTGATCTTGATTCTATCCCTTTGTTAATGCAGCCCAACACTGCATTTTTGGCAGCTGCAGCCCATGGCTGGCTCATGATTGGACGACCAGTTGTCGGCCGTGACCAGGGGAGCGTTTTATCAGGTTCGCCTGATCCGCCAGTTGCGGCCGTTTCTGGACCGGGACGCCTTACGCACGGTCACTCATGCCCTTGTAACTTCCCGCCTGGACTACTGCAACGCTC
This sequence comes from Protobothrops mucrosquamatus, assembly GCF_001527695.2. NCBI lineage: Eukaryota > Metazoa > Chordata > Lepidosauria > Squamata > Viperidae > Protobothrops > Protobothrops mucrosquamatus. The sequence continues at coordinate 217 of NW_015387801.1, read as the reverse complement.
TCTACATGGGGCTCCCCGTGAGGAGCACCCGGAGGCTCCAGCTAGTTCAAAATGCGGCCGCGCGGGCGGTGCTGGGAGGGACTCGTCGCTCCCACGTCACGCCGCTTTTGCGCGAGCTGCATTGGCTGCCGGTAGCCTTCCGGGTGCGCTTCAAGGTGTTGACTATTATCTTTAAAGCGCTCCATGGCATCGGACCTGGTTACCTTCGAGACCGCCT
>NW_015387800.1:226128-237845 GCF_001527695.2 Protobothrops mucrosquamatus | reverse complement strand
AATGAAACAGAGCAGGAGAAACTGATATTGCCAGCGTCTCAAGTAGCTCCATCTTTTCCCACTCCGGCCTCGGATGAAGAATTGATCTCTCTCTTTTTCTCCCTGGAAGACAGCAGATGTTCTACTGATGTTAGCAGCGGAAGCAAACCACAATGAAGTTAGCCTGTCCAAAAAAGACCCCAGCAGGATGGAGAAGGCAAAGGCCAAAACTAACATTTCAATGCCGTGCGGTGAGTTTGTTTTCCATAAGGCCCTCTTGGCTTTAATGGGCTGGGCGTATGACTCAAAATTAATGGAATGCAATAATTAATTTCACTTGTCAAGTTTGCCTTACCACATCTTCCGTGTTGGAAGTAGAGTCGCATCATGCTGGGTTTGTAGAATCATCTTCAAATGTACTGAATATGGAAAGCAGGCCTACATAATCCAAGGTTGCTATCTTAGAATTGGGAGAGAGAGAAAAACCTAGCAACCTCAAAATCATTATCACCATCATCAAATACATGGTGCAGAGGAATTCTAGCATAGGTCTGATGAATCTAAGGTAAAAAAAAAAAAACAAGGAGAGGCAGTTCTTCAGACGGAAATATTTTTCCTGCTGCCATCAAATTTCTTTATGTCTAGGAAATAATCCCATCAATTGCCTTCATTCTGGATGGGAGCTGCAGGCTTGTTGTCTAGAGCAGAACTTGATTGGCATTGTCTAGGTAGTCCTTGACTTAACAACCACAACTGAGCCCAAAATTTCTGTTGTTAAGTGAAACATTTGTTAAGTGACTTTTGCCCCATTTTACGACCTTTCTTACTGCATTTGTTAAGTGAACCACTGCAAATTGATAAGTTAGTAACCCGGTTGTTAAGTGAATCTGGCTTCCCCATTGACTTTGCTTGTCAGAAGGGTTTCAAAAGGGGATCACAGGACCTTGGGACAAAGCAATGGTCATAAGTATGAATCAGTGGCCAAGTGACTGAATTTTGATCATATGATCAAAGGTCATAAATGTGAAAAAATTGTAACTTTGAACGGTCACTAAATGAACTGTTGTAAGTTGAAGACTACCTTCAGTGCTTTCCTCTTCCTCCTCCCAAACAGATTCACATATCTTATCAGGAAGCACTTGCTGATTTATCCTGCCATTTTTATTTATCTACAGGTAGTCCTCAACTCACAGCAATTCATTTAGTGACCATTGAAAGTTACAATGGCACTGAAAAAGGGAACTTTTGCCTTTTTTTCCCCACACTTAGGAATGTTGCAGCATTCTCAATCAAAATTCAGACACTTGGCAACTAACTCATATTTATGACGATGTCAGTGTCCCGAGGTCATGTGATCACCTTTTGTGACCTTCTGACAAGCAAAGTCAATTGGGGGAAGCCAGATTCACTTAACAACCATGAGACTAACTTAGCAACTGCAGTGATTCACTTAACTCTGGCAAGAAAAGTCGTAAAATGGGGCAAAACTCACTTAACAACATAAATTTTACGCTCAGTTATGGTTGTAAATCGAGGTCTACCTGTATTATATAATAATAATAATAATAATGATGATGATGATGATGATGATGATGATGATGATGATGATGATGATGATGATGATGATGATGATGTTGGAAGGGACCTTGGAGGCAGGAAACCCTATATCATGTCAGACAAATGGCTGTCCAGTCTCTTCTTAAAAACCTCCAGTGTTGGAGCATTCACAGCTTCTGGAGGCAGGTTGTTCCACTGATTAATTGTTCTCACTGTCAGAAAATTTCTCCTTAGTTCTAGGTTGCTTCTCTCTTTGGTTAGTTTCCATCCCTTGTTTCTTGTCCTGCCTTCAGGTGCTTTGGAGAATAGCTTGACTCCCTCTTCTTTGTGGCAGCCCCTGAGATATTGGAACACTGCTATCATGTCCCCCCTTGTCCTTCTCTTCGTTAAACTAGACATACCCAATTCCAGCAACCGTTCTTTATGTTTTAGCCTCCCATCTTACCAAAGGTGACTCATTTTTCTGAATATTATCCCAGACCCATAGCATTTAGCAATGATTCTTTTTCTAAAGCAAGTCCACGCAAATATATAATAAGTAGTAAGTTCTGTCTTAGAGCACAAAATTAAATCACTCTCCCCAAACTGTCCTCTTCCAGAGGTATTTGCAACCGTAGTAGGCTGGAGGAGGAGGGGAATTTTGGGATGTGCAGACCTAGCAGTTCAGAAGGGAGACAATTTGGAGATGGCTAAGCTAAACTTAAAGGCAGCTATTCCAGTTCTATCATTTATTTCCTCCTGTATTTAATTTTAGAAAGAAGAAACACCTACCGTCTGCAATTTCTATAACAGGAACTAATATCTCAGTGCCAAATGTGAAGGAATGAATTAATGTTGGAATACTGGGAGACAGTTCCAGACATGGTAAAAGAAGTTTTTTTTAAAAAAAAATGCAGGTAATTTTGTTTTGTATCTTCCAATGAAAGTCCTATAGAGAGATATCTTTAATCTGGCAAATAAGGCATATATTTTCCTCTCAAGATCTTCAGCACCCTAAAACATCTCATGACCAGCTATTAGTGGATTGAAATAGCTTCAATTTTTACGTGTCTCTGATTTTTTTTAAAATTCTTTTACCCAACAATATATCCTAAATCCATATCTGGTTACCGGCTGTCTTTAAAGAAACACTTTGAGGAGTGAAAAGTCAAACTCAACTATTTCCTCCACTCGATGAAAGATTGCTTTCAGGTGCTTTAGGGGGTCATCCAGTAGATGTCCATAAATCAAGATATCATCCAATTGCATAGTCAACATTTTTGCACAGCGGTGAACTCACATTTGCAAAAATGCTAAGAAACACCTTGTAATTCACACCAGTCATGGCCCAACAACAAGGAAGGCCCATTCGTTAGTGTTGAAAACCATTTGGGAGAGTCATTTTATGCATCTGCCAATACTTTCTAATAAATCTGAAGTTTTAAAACACATGTGCATACACACATACCCAAGCATAATTGACGCCTGACATCAGCTGGTACCTCATTAATTTATATAGCTTGGTGAAATAATTTGTTAACACAAAGATGTACAACTTGTAGAGCATGGAATAGGCAACTCCCAAGTCACTACTTGTCCATCTTGTTATATCTACAAGGAAACTTATTTCTGATTCAGCTTCCCTGGATATATCTTTTGCAATGTTTTCTTTACATAACTCTGAGTTTGTGTGTGCACAAAGATATTGTGTGTTTCCTTCTCTTCTCTATTCTTAATCATAAGCACCATGGTTGACTTGTTCCTGCTTCACAGAGATAATCTCTGGCCTTTCCTCCAGTTTGATCACATGGTGAATTTTCCACTGATGTTTATTAATGCATTCTTTATTTATTGGCTTTATCTCTTCTTCTATCTACTTGAAAATCAAGGAAGCATACAACAATAAAAATACCAAATACAGATTAAACCACAATATAATCAACATCTAGATCAAAGCATTATTCAGCCTATGAACTCTTTTGTGTGAGCTATGGTGGCGCAGAGGTTAGAATGCAGCATTGCAATCTAGGTCACTGCTCACTGCCAGCAGTTCGATCCTGACCGGCTCAAGATTTAACTCAGCCTTCCATCCTTCTGAGGTCATTAAAATGAGGGCCCAGATTGTTGGGGACAATATGCTGACTCTGTAAACCGCTCAGAGAGGGCTGTAAAGCATATGAAGCAGGATACAACTCTTAAGTACCATGGCTATTGTTGCTTATAAAAAAGGGACTAAGTGAACCTCCAATTAAACTCCCACCTAGTAAGATTGAAACCAAATAATCAAACTTGGCAATATACAATATATGATCACATTTTACATGCATTACTTGACAAAGAGAAATTGCTGGATTGGGGCCATGATGTTTGAGAAAGTAGTGCTTCTTTCTTCCCATTTTGCTCATCTTCCTCAGAAAATCATCCATATTATCTGGTAAAGAAGGGATCTTTCCTACCCATGGGATTGATGCAGTATCTGGAATTGTTACTTCAATGGCATTAAAGTAACTGCCTTGCAACCTTCTGACCACAAGGGACAGTGGGATGTTGATCTTGGTCTCTTATGTTTCTTTGCCTTTCACTCAGCCTGCTCTTTGTCTAGGGCAGGGGTTTTCAAACTTGGCCCTTTTATGATTTGTGGACTTCAACTCCCAGAATTCCTCAGTCAGGCATGCTGGCTGAGGAATTCTGGGAGTTGAAGTCCACAAGTCATAAAAGGTTTGAAGACTAGGGGATCGCTAATCTCAAGGTAATTATGTTTTCAGAATTTATTGTCAGGCATGCATATAACCTTGGATAATGAATTAACTGGTCATTAGGCAAAAACAAACAATGGTTAGTTGTCTTTAGATGGATCACCTGTGGTGTTTCTGCTTCAGTTTGTACTTAGAAGAAGGCAAACTAAGAACAGCAACTCATTCAGAGCTCAATATGTACTTTCCTCAGGGTGTTTCCTGAGAACAGTGAAGGAAAGGTTTAATAATATTTTAATCACTCATGAGAGGTTGGTAATTACTCCAGAGGTGAACTGACTCATGAGCTCCTGCCACTATTGTATGTGCTGATGAGTTCATAACTTGTGCATGCTCTATCACTAGAGGTTTTTACGAAGAGACTGAACTAGAAGACCTCCAAGGTCCCTTCCAACTTTGTTATTCTGTTATCTTGTTAATTGCTGGAACTAATAGCCAGGAGTTTTGGTTAGTCCAGATCCTTCGTGCACACAAACACATGAGCTTGCATAGATGTGTCCAGAGAGATGTGTGTGTGTGTGTGTGTGTGTGTGAGAGAGAGAGAGAGAGACAGACAGACAGACAGACAGACAGACAGACAGACAGACAGACAGACAGAGAGAGAGAGTGGGGAGACTTGCTGTACAATAAAATAGGTAAAACTGTTTTTAGATGTGGAACCTAAAGTATGACACATTTAGAACTAAGATGAATAGCAAATAGTAATATATTCAATCAAAATAGAGATACCAAATGGCCAAAGATTGTTTCGGGCGAGCCAATATATATCGAGTTTGCGAGGATTAGCAGTGTTACACTTGAAGTCACAGGAACACTCACTGAATCATTAAGATTCATTAAGACAAACCTCAATTATTAAAACACACCTCCCCGTGTCATTTTAGTATTGCCAAATCATTTCATCAAAATCTATTAGAATATTTTTGTGAAAGTTGTGAACGTTCTCCTAAGATTCTAATAATCTCTTCAGGGATTTCATGAGATGTTGCCAATGATTGTGAAATCTCACAATATTTTTACAATCTCATGAGAATTAAAGCAACACTACTGGGCAAAATTTAATTCACAAAACAATGTATTTTCAATTCAATTTCATATAGCTAATTTTAAATATATTTCAAATAAGAAGTTTTATAAAATGATTAAACTGGAGTTTATGTTATTGGCAATTATCACATTGTTTTCTAATATTCCAAAAGATTTCACACAAAAAATAATCGGAGGTAACCAAATCTAGTATTCAAACATTCTTGTTACCATTTTATTCAAAAATATTTATGTCCATCATATATGGCAGCCTTCCATATATTTAAAAAGCATACAGTATATCTATAGGGTAAGTTTTCCGGTAGTTTTCAGCAGTTCTTTTTAATATTATATAGCACCATGTCAGATTTATATCTGAGCTATGCCAAAAATATCTCCCTTCTACATTTATGCAGTTTGGCCAGATTAAATCTGCTGCCACCCAAGTGGTAATGTTGCCTTAATATTAATTTTTATAGGAAACCCTATAACATTGTTTGTTCCCTTTCCCACAAAAGAAAAAATAAACGAATGATAAAGTGTATTGTGGTTGGTCTTTCTTGTACAAACATGCCAGTCCTGAATTTATTGGATGACTTATTGAGAAATTAACAATTTAAAATAGCTGGCACCCTTTCTAATATGAGAGACAATATTTTAAAATGATAGTATTTGGATAAAAATGGCTATCTTTATTACTTTAAGTGACCTCTTAGAGAATCTACTCTTCAAAATAAATGACTGTTTCATCAGGTAAGTTGAGAAATAAAATATATTGGTTTTTTTTAGTTTTTGCTGTTTACTTACTTACTTACTACTTACTTACTTACTCTATCCAAATAACACCTGCTTGCAATAATCTTCAGTTGCTTTTATAGGAAAGCTGTGTCTGGCTGGACCTATGTGAGAAATATCTTCAGTTTGCAGTTGAAAAATCTTCCAAACTCAAGTTATGGATTTCTGTGGAAAACTAGGTATCCAGTTGGATTTTGAATGGTTGTGTGCATACGTGTATTGCATTTCCTTCACAAGTGATTTAAATCAAAAGCTGTTTTCATCCTTAGTTTAAGGTACTTGAACATCAAAAGCTTATTACAGAATAAGCTGTAATACGGAAGGATCTTGACAGACTTGAGCATTGGGTGCTATTCAGTGGTGAAGAAAGTAAGAAAGTAAGGTTCTACATTTAGGCAAGAAAAAGCCTAAATGATGCAACCAAATGGTGCCAGGCTCAATAGTAGTGACTGCAAGAGGGATCTTGGAGTCCTAGTGGACAATCACTTAAATACGAGCCAGTAGTGTACAGTTCTAGGCTGCATTAAAGTTGGATAGAATCAAGATCCCATGAAGCGTTAATGCCACGTTATAATGCCTTGGTAAGATCACACTTGTAATATTGCATCCAGTTTTGGTCGCCACAATGTAAAAAGGATGTTGAGAGTCTAGAAAGAGTGCACAGAAGAGCAATAAAGATGATTAGGGGACTGGAGCTTAAAACATATAAAGAACAGTTGCTGGAATTGGCTGTATCTACAGTAGTTTAATGAAAAGAAGGACTAGGAGTGACATGATAGCAGTGTTCCAATATCTAAGTGGCTGCCACAAAGAAGAGGAGGGTCAGTCTATTCTCCAAAACACCTGAAAGCAAGACAAGAAGCAATGGGTGGAAACTAATCAAGGAGAGAACCAACTTAGAAATAAGGAGAAATTTCCTGACAGTTCAAAAAATTAACCAGTGGAACAACTTGCCTCCAGAAGTTGTGGGTGCTTCAAGCACTGAAAGTTTTTAAGAAGAGACTGGACAGCCGTTTGTCTGAAATGGTGCAGGATTTCCTGCCTGAGCAGGGGGTTGGACTAGAAGACCTCCAAGGTCCCTTTCAATTCTGTTATTCTGTTATTCTGTGAATTTAAGTTACAGTTAGACAGATTGTTCTGGCATGTTGGAAAAAAACTTCCAAATAATAAGAATACTTTGACAATGAGCCAATTAATCAGATAAGCAGTGGATTCTGTTCTGTTGTTAAAAAATTGGCAGGATTTGTGTCAGGATAAGAGGGAAAACATTTCTTCTGAACTAAGGATAGATAGACACCAATCTGTATTATAGTCTCCCAATTTGGACTGGGGATGATATGAAAATAAAGTTATGAGGAGTCACACAGGCCTCTTTGTGCCATGATTTGCAGGTACAAAGTGAGGCTGGATCCTCAGTCAAATTCTTGCGGTACATAATATTCTGAGTTGAGTTTTTCTGCTGAGAAATTGGAAAATTACTCGTCAATTATATTTATCTCAGTTCATAAAGATATTAACAGCTGGTTCTTGACTTTACAACATGAGACCAAAACCTAGACCCTGTATGGAAGTTTGTCATTATGCTAGGAACCAAATGTTGTCCATTTGTCCAGAATGGTATAGGATCTCCTGCCACGGGCAGAGGATTGGACTAGAAGATATCCAAGGTCCCTTCCAACTCTATTATTCTATGCTCTTGTGTCTCCCAGCTCATATAATATTGTAGATTTCCTGTCTCTAAATCTAATATTGGATTTTACAGTAAGCTGGTAATGTGATGTAGTTACATCTCTAGGATTTCCTGGTGATTAGTCCTGCTTGATGGTCTTCAAGATCAGCTGGGCCAAAGACTATCTGAAGGGAGGCGAAGATAAAGACTAATTTATCTTAACAGTTCCTTTCATTAGTCCTTCTTGCATGAGAAGAAGCATTAAAAAAAACTTGACTTTCTTTTGCAAATGTAACCTCAAATCCAACTGGATTATTTCCATCCTCAAGTAAAAAAAATCCCATGGTGGGTTTTTTTTAGCCATCTGATTTTGCCATAGTTAGCGACACATTTAAAATCAGGACCTTTCTTTTGATATAGTACTTATTTCAGTACAATATTTTTTAGGGAAATTCTACTTCATTTATCTTAATCTGGAATTGCCTTAGTGTATTGCAGCCTGATTAATTTTTAACTTTTGTTGGGATCGTTTTCAGCTTCTGTGTACCCTCCAGAAGGTTACCAAAAGTTTTATTATTATTTTTTTTTTTAAAAAAAACAAACACCTTGCTGACTAAGGCAGTAAGTCATTCTCTATTAGCTTCATTGTGGAGAATAAAATAAGTTTTGTTAAGACTGTGGATGGATCCAGGAGGCTTTTTACAACATCCTACTTCAAACAAAGAGGCCTACACTTTTAACGATGAGATTGATATCTGGCAAGCCTGCATATAAAACTTACATTTTACAACCCACTGGTCAAATCATTAAAAAAAAATGGAGCACAACCTCCAAAGAGAAATTGAAGTTAATGGATCAGAAATAAGTGCAAGAATTTTTATGGTACAGGAATTAGTAAAAAAAATATTATTATTTGCTTTTAGATTTCTGTGCAGGCAAACCATTCGGAGGTCATGGTATTAACTTATCTTTGCCATGTCTGGACACAGTACTGAACGTCTTCCCTGATGATACCTGTGAATAGGATATGATCAACATAGAGCAGATCTGGCAATTTAAGGGCTCTGGGCTGTCCCTATCCAGTCTGCATCAATTGGAAGTTAAATAAAATGTAAATAAGCAGTTTGGCCCTTTGCAAAGGACTCAGTTTTTCATGTGGCCCCTTGGGAAAATTAATTGCCCACCCCTAATATAGATAGTCCTCAGCTTACAACAGTTCATTTAGTGATCGTTCAAAGTTACAATGGCACTGGAAAAAGTGACTTATGACCAGTTTTCACGCTTATGACCGTTGCAGCATCCCTGTGGTCATGCGATCAAAATGCAGACACTTGGCAACTGACTCATATTTATGATGGTTGCAGAGTCCCAGGCTCATGTGATCAGCTTTTGTAAACTTCTGACAAACAAAGTCAATGGGGAAGCCAGATTACTTAACAACCATGTTGCTAACTGAACAGCTCCAGTGATTCGCTTAACAACTGTATCAAGAAAGGACGTAAAATGGGGCAAAACTCATTTAATACATTGCTCGCTTAGCAATAGAAATTTTGAGCTTAATTGTGGTCATAAGGACTACCTGTATAGGAGCAGTGGTGGGATTCAAATATGTGAACAACCATTTCTCTGTGTGGATGCCGCTCCGGAAGTCCATTCTGGGCCTGGGCAACAAAAAATTAGCTACCAGTTCTACCGAACTGCTGCGAACTGGCTGAATCCCACCACTTATAGGAGGCACTGTGATGGTCTAATGCAGGGGTCTTCAAACTTGGCAACTTTAAGACTTGTGGACTTCAACTGCCAGAATTCCTCAGCCAGCCAGGACTGGCTAAGGAATTCTGGAAGTTGAAGTCCACAACTCTTAACGTTGCCAAGTTTGAAGACCCCTGGTCTAATGTGATGGTATCCATGATGGGAATAAACATTCATGGCAACAATGCCCAGCCTTGGTGCATGCCAACTTCCACAGAAAAGGCGTCAGAAAGGCTGGCAGTGCATAATAATTGGCTGCTGGTATTAACATAAAACATTTGGACCCATTTTATGAATAGCTCAGGCACACTATGTTTGAGAGCATGTAAAGTTCTTGCTATGTTTTATTCTTTTCACTAAAACACTTTCACTGCTATTCAAAACCCTGGTATTAAGACCTAAACAATTGGTGAGCAGGCTATTGATATTACGTATGGAGCAGATGGCAGCACCCGAGTTGTCTGTGTTTGGAAGCTAAGCATGCTTGGGTCTGGTTGATACTTGGATGGGATTCCTCCCAGACATACCGTAGACTAAAGTGGAAAAAGTATCCTAGAAGAATGCAATGCCAAATTACTGCTATAACATTGCCAAAAGAGCTACAGGATGTACCCATGAAGTCACTAGGAGTTGGGCTCAACCCAAAGACTTTTATTTATTTAAGGAACTAACATCTCCATTCTGGTGCAATCCTAGACAACTATCTTTGCAGAGGTCATTCTTGAATGCCTCTCATTAAGAAATTGGCCTGGAAGAGGTATAGACTCTTCATGGTAGTTGCCTAAACACTGTGGAACTTAGTTTCTTTGGAAGCATTTTCTGTGCAAGTGCTGGCAAATAATCAGCTTTTTTGTTTAAAGTTCCCATTCCAGTCTAAGCAGCTATGTACGGTCTTCCTTATTACTGGCTCTCCAACTGTTATGTCTTGCAGCTGGCTGTGCTCTTGTCTGATTGCTTCTCTGTGAAAGCATACCTCTGAAAAAGCCCTAAAATGCATACCTGAAGTGAAAATAAGCTAATTAAATTAATATTTTCATATATTTGTTTGTACGAAGCATCGAAGGGAAACTTCCTCCTTTGGAATTGAAACACTAAATAGCTGGACACTCAAAGCATGTGTGCAAAACTATAAGCATCTTCATACACATGTATGGGATAGGCCAGTGGTGGCGAACCTATGGCACGCGTGCCAGAGGGGGCACTCGGAGCCCTCTCTGTGGGCACACGTGCCTCACTCTTTGGCTAGGTTTTCACAGGAAAAAGCCATTTCTCAAGCCCCTTCCTAGCCAAAACAAGGCTACGGAGCGAGCGCGCTGTTTTCAGCTTTGAATTATATCAAATCTGACACCAGAAACAGACTAACAGATTACCTGAGTGCTGCATGTGTTGCTCTCAAACTTACAAAGTATAAGCCAAGGTTAGACAAATTATCAGTATGCATACAACAGCAGAAATCACATTAATTGTTCAAAAGCAGGCCAAATGCAAACTTTTACCTTTCGGTAAAAAGTTGTTGGTATCATTGAAAGCTTTGTTATTGTGTTTTTCTTTTAAGACAAAAGATGTTAATGTATGAGTTGTTTTTTCTGAACTAAAACCTCAGCATTCAGATTAAATTGCCGTGTTGGCACTTTGCGATAAATAAGTAGGGTTTTGGGTTGCAGTTTGGGCACTCGGTCTCTAAAAGGTTCGCCATCACTGGGATAGGTACTGGGTTTGAATGACACAGATCCCATCTTAACAAGACCCAGTTTCTAGTTAGGCAGAGACTTGGGATCCCATTCCAATTTTAGCACATGAGAAAGTGTGTTTAGGAGTCCGTCCATTGGGAAACATTGAAGGCAAGCTCTGTGTATAGTTTTATCTCAAGAACTGAGCAGGTGGTCTATGGAGATTCTCAGTTATCCAGGTCATGGTTGTCCCAAAAGTGCTTTTTCAAGAGGCAACTGGACTTCCTTGTTTTTCTTTCAAGATGTTTCGCTTCTCATCCAAGAAGCTTTTTCAGCTCTTCAAGAAAAACAAGAAAGTCCAGTTGCCTCTTGAAACAGCACCTTTGAGACAACTGAGTAGAAGAGTATCAAGAATTTACATTGTTTACATTGTTAGAGTGCTTTGAACATGGACTTAATCTTCTTCTAGAACAGGGGTCTTCAAACTTGGCCCTTTTATGACTTGTGGACTTCAACTCCCAGAATTCCTCAGCCAGG
>NW_015387800.1:208042-223852 GCF_001527695.2 Protobothrops mucrosquamatus | reverse complement strand
AAAAAAGCAGAAAGAAAAACCGTCATCTTCAGGTCTTCAAAGGGAAGAGATTTTCTGAGCTCTATTTTCCTTGTCATGTTCATGGAAAAATGAAGAGAGGGAAAATTCATCAAGTCATGATATATTCAAGATAGAGCCAAGCAACCTTTTTGTTTCATACAGTATTTTCCGTATGCTCAAACTGAGGCCAATTCTGCAATTACAACAGCTTTCTCAGCAATAGGTACAGCTAGTCCTTGACTTACAACTATTTGTTTAGCGACTGTTTGAAGTTACAATGGCATTTGGCAACAGGTCTGTATTTATGATAGCTGCAGCATCCTGGGATCACACAAAACCTTCCCAAGCAAAGTCAACGGAGAAAACCAAATGTGCTGATCAACCACATGATTCACTTAAAAACTAGTCATTCACTTTGCCCTGCCAGTTTTGATGGGGATATGGTTTCTTCCTTGGTGGAGTAATGTTTTCCCCCTGATTGTTTGCCTGGTGTTGATCCCTGCTTATCTGAGTGTTGGCTCCTCAAACAGCACCAAGAACTCCATGGCATTATCCCAAAGGTGCTTTTTCAAAAGGCGACTGGACTGGCAATTGTGTTTTCCCTTGAAGACATTTCGCTTCTCATCCAAGAAGCTCCTTCAGTTCAGAAGTTCTTCAGTTCTGAAGAAGCTTCTTGGATGAGAAGCGAAACATCTTCAAGGAAAAGCAAAGTCCAGTTGCCTTTGGAAAAAGCACCTTTGAGACAACCATGACCTGGATGACTGAGAATCTCCGTAGACGTCCATAGCATTATGACTTCCCATGATTTTTCATATGAGCTGAAGTGAACTTTCAAGCCACTGCAAAATCTCACTTCTAAGAGAACAGCTGTTGGGTTGGGCTGCAGAGAATGTCTTTGAAGTATGAGGCTGAGATTCTTGCAAGAAAGTATTCTCAACATTTTGGGGGGTGGGAATGCATAGATGGCCATATACAGACTGAATGCATCCTTGATACAGACTGGGATGGTTTCCCCTTGGAAAATGTTTTCATTATCTCTCTCATGTCTGGTGTTTACACTGCCATGATTCCTCCAGAAGAATTGTGCTCCTTTGTTTTCACCTCGATCAACTCTTGGGGTCAAAGTTAGGAAGTGCTAAAAGTAATAGCTCAGCCGCTTATTACTATAAAGAATTTGATTGTTTTTTTTCTTTACTGAACTGGGAGGACAAAGAAAAATGATTGTGTCTCCTGGTTGCATACCAGAGTAAATCTTGTGGTGTGGGGACAGAAGCCATATGTAGATTGGCTTGCTAGTGTGATTATTTTATTATTATGGAGCTGGCAACTCCAACTGTGGGTGTAAAATTAATTCTTATCTCATCAGACTTTTTATAATATACTAGTTTACTCTGAAATCTTCTTTATCTCTTCTTACCATTGTACTGGTTTGATTCTGGAATATGTTAGCTTTTTTGCAGAACTGAAAAAAAAAAGTGGAAATGTTTTTACAAACAAAACAATCTGGCAGTTTGTATAGTAATATTCTGATTTCACAAGAATATATGACTGAAATCTAAAATCTCACTCTTTAGACAGACCTTAATTCCTCTCACACCCTTGTTTTCTTACGGTCTAAAATAAGTTTTTAATAGCAAATTCAAAATGAAGGCATCTAATGGATAGGTTTGGTGGAAATGAAGATAGTGATTTCAGTTAAGATGGTGACTGGTGGCGAAGAGTCATGAGGTAGTAAAAGGATGGATAAACATTATGAAATACCCAGAATGACAAGAAAGAGTTTGCAGGAGAAGGACCGTGTTAGTTGATAGTAGCCGAAAATTAGAAGGAAACATTTGGACAAGATGTGATTAAACTACGTAAGGGTTGAAACAAGCCACATCTTATAAACTTGTTTTTTTCATTAGTACTAATCAAGATTAACCACAATTTTGATATGCTTAATCCTGAACAAAGGCTGGAAAAAGGGTCACTTTTATAAGATTAAACTATGATTCAACATCATGGTTCCCAAAGCATGCTAAGCCATAAGGTGGTTTGCTAAGTACTGTATACTGTAGACCGAGAGTAGCATGAGGATCACAGCCCACGTGTGTGACATGCATTCATTTTGTGGTTCCTAGAGTGTGAGGGGGGAGCAAGATATTTGGCCCTTTCCCAGATGCTTAAGGAACCCATTTCATTCTTAAATCTTCTCCCCACAAAGTAGCTTCTTTCCCACCACTTGGGGAGTGTAGCTGTTGCCACACCTTGCCACACCTGGTGGGACTCACCAGCAAAGGAAGTTTTTCATTCCAGGTTATGAATTCAACAACTGTGATTTGAAATTGATAGCTTATGTTTAACAAGTTGTACAAATGCAGCCAATTGTACTTTACTAAGTTTTAGTTTGAAAACCACAACATAATACAAGATATGAATCTGTCTACACCCAATTTCAACTAAATAGTGTCACAGGAAATCTGGATTTTTTTTTAAGGTGCTTGAATAATTTGTAATTTAGCTTAGAAGTCTACAGTTTTGACATGTAATTTGTAATGCGAGGCATATATTTGTAACTTTTATTAGGAGTGAAATTCTTTATTCATCACAAGGAAAAGGTGAAAGGTAATCTTCCTTTTGTGGTGTCCCATCATACCAGCAACCACAATTTAAGATTTACAATTTATATATATATATAGAATGATTTTCGAATTAGATTTGTTCTGCTGGAGAAATGTGATGGATTCCTTTAAGAAGCAGCTTTGAGGGAAGTCTGGAGCAGTAACAAAACTGTTCCAATTCTGCATAATCTAGTCTCACTTTAAATAATACAATATCAAATTTCTGCCCTATCTGCTATGCTGATTTCTGTCAAAGCTGTTGAACCAACAATAGAGCAAATCTTCCAATTAGCATCATATGCAAATTGACCAAACTTTGCACTTTACCTTTTTTTTAAAAAAAGTTGCAGTTCTCTGAAATTTGCAATAATATTCACTTTATATAAACAGGCCAAAGAAGGGTCTTTTAGGAGGAAATGTGCATATAAGGACACAGATAACTGAAAACAGCATACCAAAAATGTATCATGTGAAGTAAAACTATTTGCAGAACGTTCAAGGAAAACTTTTTTTTTTAATTCTCAATCCAATACAGGCATGGAATGAAACTGAATTAAAATGGAGAAATGGGAAACTGAAATGGACATTTGCTGATGTCTAATTACAAAAAATTTAAAAGTTCTCTATGCACTTTCTTTTCCCAGGTACTGTGACTCATAGACCTTGAAATAAGAGCACTTTCTATAAGTCAAAATTTACAAAAGACTCAGGGAGTTTTGATGATGATCTCAGACAGCAGCTGCACATACAAAGTGGCTCAGCATTCCTACAGAGTGAAATCTGCTCACCTGCAAGAGACAAAATGGCCAACTGAGCACAACACGTTTGCAAATTCCATTTCCTTTTTATGGGATACTGTACCCACCTAATCACAGTTGTTCCAATCTAAGCAACGTAGCTCAGAAGACAGAAGTGGATGTCCTGTCTATGGGGAACTGAAAATAGAAAAAATGGCTGTACGTCACTTCCAAGATATGCCCCAACTTTTATTTTTTATTAACTAAATGGGAATGTCACACTTCCAATACAAAGTGGGGTTGTACAAATAGGTCCATTTCAGCTTTCATATCATAAACTCAGTTCACTTCATTTCTGCTTCCACCTGAGATTTTCGTTTTCAAAACAGGAGTATGAAAAATCCCTTTGATATGCAAACTTTGTAAGCGATTTCGTTCATACAAAGATTTTGTAAGCTACAATATTTACCATACAACTTTTACTACAATATGCATTTGTACTCTTTTTTAATCAGAAGGAGAAATTTCAATTTTAAATAAATTGGTTTTTGTTTTATATGTTGATCATAATGCAAAATTACATAACTGAATATTAAATAGTGAAACAAATTAATTTATCTCTCATTCTGCCAAAGTGTTTAGATAAAGCACTGTTTTATCAGCACAGCCATTTTGAAAGACAGGATTATCCATATGCCATGATTAATATCCTGTTGAAATCTAGCATTTAATTTAGAAGTGCTCCAATTCTTTAGAATTGCTAACTACTTTAAATATTCAAATCACATCCCATGGGCATTCTCCAAAAAATTAGATAATGACAAAAATACCATCTGATTACAGTCTAATAAAATAATAATATTTAATTAACATGATGGATCCAAAGTATTAACTATTTTTCATTGGGGTAATATTAAAAAATATAATTTGGTGGTAACTTTTAGATGGGCATTGACAGTTATAAACAAAGCATCAGAGACGCATTGAGCTCTGCATGAAATATGCTTTTGAATCCCAATTATCACAAAATATTACACAAATTCCCCTCTATGAAATTTTAGAATAAGGTGCTAGATATGTATGCTTGGATGGCTAAATAAGGTACTAGTTGGTATTATGAGAGTTTTTGCCCATAAATATTAGACTGGGGAAAGTTGCCTTAATCTTAGAAACAAATTTCAAATATGGCAATCAGGAAGGAACATAAGTATAAAATTTCAGACAAAGAGACAAGAAATATTATAGCAGCCACTAGTAAAGACACTGAAGAAGGAAAAATACACAGAAAAACCAGACAAATCTTCCAAAATATCTCCTAACCCAGAAGAAATTTCTAGAATCAAATTCTTATGCTAAAGGATACCAATAGAAGGTAGTCACTGATTCAGTAATTGACACTGAGAGGGTAAATAGCTTTTGTCCTTTGGGATTGACTATCAACCGCAGTCAAGAAATATGATAGTCAGGTGACATGATGTGTCTTATCAAAAATCAGAATCATGCAGACAGTGGCTTTTCCTGTGGATGTTAAAGTTAGACTTTGAAGAAGCAGGACAGAAGGAGTACTGATGCTTTTGTACTGTGTTATTAGATTCTCGAGAATACCATGGATACTTAAGAAAACAAATACATGGATGTAGAATAAATCAAGTCAGAATTATCATTCAAGGCACAAATGTCCAGACTCAAATTATCATATTTTGGACAGATTATGGGAACCAGCTCCCTTGATAAATCCATAGTGATGAGAAAAGTGTAAGGAAAGAATAACAGAATAAAAGAATTGGAAGGGATGTTGGAGGTCTTCTAGTCCACTCCCCTGCTCAACCAGGAAACCCTATACCATTTCAGACAAATGTTGTCCAATCTCTTCTTAAAAACCTCAACCCACAATTTCTGGAGGCAAATAGTTCCACTGATTTATTGTTCTCACTGTCAGGAAATTTCTTCTTAGTTCTAGGTTGAAAAGAACCCAGAACTGGAAGAGAAGATGACGGTGAGTGGGTGGACTAAGGCAGCATTCCCCAACCTTTCCTGCTTTGCAAATCAGCGGGTGGGGGAGGGAATGGTTCCATGGCAGGTGAGCACCCGTGTGCAGTTCCATTTGCGCAAGCAGTGGATACGCACACCTGCCGTTCACACAAATGGAGCTGTGTGCATCCTGACGTGCTGCGTCCACAGCTGGTTCCAATTTGGACAAGGCCCAGTGGTGGGCTGTGGCCCAGGAGTTGGGGACCCCTGAACTAAGGTATAGCACTGATGGGATGCACTGTTGGTGATTAAAAGGCAGGTGTAGAACAGATCATCCTGGATAAAATCTTTCTATATAAGTATCAATACCAACTTGATGGAACATAACCAACTATATAGATAGAACAATCCAACAGGTGATAGCCATATTAAATAACTGGAACAGGAAAAAAACAATAGAAAAATACCCCCTCTAAATCAACTAGTTGGAGTTAAAGGATGCTAGTTTGGACTTCATAATGAAAGCACCCAATCTGTTGCTTATCAAAAAGGCAGCTGTTTTGTTATAAAGCATCCTCCCCACCCATTTTTCCAGAATGAGCTAAAAGCTTTTCTGCGAAATCAACACAAGCTCGCACTACAAAATGCACCATATACAAGACTTCAAGTTGGATTAATTGTACCCCACTACTGGAAAGAAACATTTTTTGGGGGGGGGAAAGTACACATATTATTATCAATGCTAGTTTTCACTTAGGGAACTTCAAATTTCCACCCTGTGCTGAAGTCTGCAATCTCCTATCCTATTGCCCGCAATGATAAATAGTTAATGCACTTAATTTATCTTCTAAAATGGCACGCTAACTTCATAAGCAAAAGGGTGGATTAAAACCGGAAGATAAATAAATTTATAAATAGAATTCTATGCTCTCCTTAGAATTGTCTCCTGAGTTCATGGGACATTCTCATGAGTCGATAAGCACAGAATTGATGCCTAAACCATTTTGGTCTGTGTGGGAGAGCTCAGACTTGAACCATATATTATGGGAAGTACAGCAAAAAAGAATAAGTGAAATGTTCAAAGGCAAAAGGGTAAAAGATACATCTACCTAAGGCTTAAGTTTCTGAAAGCTATTACAATTTATGAAATGAGCTTTGTGTTTAGATTACAAATGGGCTGGTCAGGCTCTTTGCCACTTCTGGAGAGTATCCATCACGATGCTGGCAATAAGCCAATACTGTCACAATAAATCTACAAAATAAGGATCATAGCTAGAGTTTTATTAGAGGAAAAAAACTCTGTGCTTAGCCAACATTTTCTTCTAAGGAAGCCAGATTCCACAAATGATGCACATCATGCAAATTAACCAGATTTATTTCTTTAAAACATTTTATTGTCGGTCTACTGCCTGTAAAGAATCATATATTCAATATAATAAAGCAACAATTAAAAGACAGAAAATTGCACGATCCCCTCGAAATCATCGCTGCTAGAAATTAGTTTTAATTCTCTTTCCAATCTCAGGAAAAGAAAATCCAACCTCAGAAGTACTTGCCAGCAGCTAAAAAACTTCTCAGGCCAATTCTTGAGATCAAAAGTCCAGGAACTAACCACATCTAATCTACGTTGGTCTTGTTTTCTGTAGGTGGGAATATATCATCATTCCATGGTCCAGGGAATGATGGGGAAAAGTTGCTATTCTCCCACATCAACCTGCCAACTGAAGCGCAGCAGGAGTACTATGTTTTTTTGAAGGGTCCGTGTTAAAATTGTCTGCAATGGTGGTGTTCATTAAACATGTTTGTCTTATTAGATTAATATATTTTCTGAGTTTGCATGATATACCAAAATTCAACTAACCACATGGTTCATACAACATGCTAGACTGCTTGCACACAACACCTAGACTAGGTTCATACAACATGCTAGACTGCTTGCACACAACACATAACAGCCACATTTCTACAGCATGCTAAAATTTTAGCATGCTGTAGAAATGTGGCTGTTATGTTTGTGTTCTGTGAGGCATCCACGAGGCAGCAAGTGAACAAGCAACTCTTTATTAAAGGTTTAAACAGAAGTCTGGATAGCAGCAGCTCCACCCCTATTTATACACTCAGCAACTAGGTGGCAGCCAATAGGATTCAAGTATTAGTTCCCACTTTAACATAAGATAATTAGCATGTAGACAGCAAGTCTGGCTCTTAACTGACAGAGTCTTATGACCCTTTCTTCAACAATTCCAAGTAATTCACCTCAATACATTACAGTGGCTGCTGATGAAGCATGTTGTATAAGGGGAGGCACTAACTCAGTGGTTCTCAACCTGTGGGTCGGGACCCCATTTGGGGTCGATCGACCATTTCATGGGGGTCGCCAAGCAAGGCTGTCCGCCATTTTTTTTGTCCGCCATTTTTTCCCCCTTTTCCGGTGGGTGCCTTACCTCCCTTGGGCTGGGCCAGCTGGTGGTCGGCCTGCTCTGTCTCTGCCGCTTGCCAGCTATGCCTCGGCCGGCGCAGGGGGCGGAACCATGCATGTGCGGCGCTCCCGGGCAGGGAAAGTCCTTGACTTACGACCGGTTGGGTAGTCCTCGACTTACGACCGGTTTAGTCCTCGACTTATGACCGGTTTAGTCCTCAACTTACGACTGGTTTAGTCCTCGACTTACGACCGGTTGGGGTCGCGGCATTAAAAAGGTTGAGAACCACTGCACTAACTGGAAACTCCGGGGTTCATCAATACAGTGGGTATTTATTGATTGATTGATTGGTTGGTTGGTTGATTTGTTAAATTTATTTGCCGCTTATCTCACTATGAGGTTGCTCTAGGCAGCTTACAATAATAAAAAGGAAAAAAATGAAAGGAGTATAAACAGAAGTAAAATAATAGAACAGTAAAATAAACAATGACAAAGGAGTGAGAATAATACATCAATATGCTAACCAAAAAGATGGGTGGGTGGAGAGCAGAGAGCAAGAGCGGGGAAGATGGAGTCTGCCATCAATTTAGCAGCCCCCTCCAGCATGGAACTCCCCAATTGGGTCCTCAGGCCAACCAGCAGAGGCAGGTCTTCAGGCTCCTTGGAAGGATAGGAGGGTGGGGGCAGATCTTACCTAAGAAGATAAGATATTCCAAAGGTTGGATATTTCAGATTCTTCTTCTGAATCCTAATCGTCGGAATTCTTTGACCAATGGGATCCTAAGTAGGCGATCTCTCCCAGCATGAGTAGGACATATTTTTTTTCCCAGCCATAGATTTTATATTATGGGTGTCGTGAAAGAGCCTACAAGAATAAACATTCCTTAATTTATTCTCAAACTTACAATTCTGCATAATTATTTCTGATTTTGGTAGCCCCTGGGATTTATGCTGAACATTGGAAGCCACTTTCATCCAATGGAAATTACTTTCAGCCACTTCCCCAGCTTTTTTCTGTCCAGTAAGGATCTCCATCATGCTTTGACATGTACATTCATAAACATAAGGACTAGAAACTTTATCCGTTTACAGTATGGTAGACATCCTTACTAGGCCAAAAATCAAAATACCCTGGTATGAAATTTGCTGTTGAAACCATAGATTTAAAATGTTGTCCCATTTATTTTAGGGGGAAAAAAAACCTTCTAAAAGCAGCCAAACTAAAAGAAACAGTTAAGCCCCTTTAAAAATCAAAACAGGCACAAGAAAGGAGAAAATATTCCCAGTGTGGCAGAAAGAAAATAATAAAGTACAATGCAGCATTTTTTTCTAAAAAAAAAAAAAGAGGAACTGCTACTGAAGATGCTCACATGGAATTAAGAAAGCTTTGGTAGCTTTAACTGGAGCTTTGTCCTATCCAGCCAAACTTTTCCCTGCGTAACCGCATCGTCTGTAGATGCTTATTTATGTAGCATGCACATAAACAGAATTCCATCACAATCCACACAGATATTAAAAACATACCTCTGTTTTCTTGGCAGGCCAAGCAATGGGAAAAATTGACACAGACTCCAAGACAGGCTTGAATGTTTTGGATTTTCAAACGGGGGTCAGCAGATGAGCCAATGGCAGGCCTCCAGCTGGGCCGCAGCCTGCAGAAAGGTGTCTAATAAATGGTGTTCGTTAAATCAGATAAATCGTCCGACTCCCACAGATCATTACAGTAGAGGACTTTTCTTGAATAATGCTTACCTGCAGGATCGTCACCATCATCTATCACACCATCATCCTCATGCTTACCTGCCTTTGGGGATGTCCTGTTCAAAAATGTATTTAAGATTCTGATTTTCAGAACATGCTGGAAGTCTTTCATGTGCTCCAAAGGACCATAAGTTCTGATTTGAAAACTCCTGCCTCTTCTATCAGCAGTGACATTGTTCACTGGCTGTTGGCTACATGGAAAGAGTAAGGTACAACTTTCTTCTGGGCCTGCGTTCTGCATATCGCACGGCAGCTGCCAAATGAAGATGTAGCTCCTGTTAATAGTTTAGATTCTTCTCCTCGACTATCATTTACCCCACTGACAGGGCTCTCCCCTCCAGCCTATTGAAAATAATAACAATTTATTAAACTTGTATGCCATCCAACTGCCAATGACTCTGGGTGGCTTACAACTATCAAAGACATTACAATAAAATCAATAAAAATACAAAACATAAAATTGGCAAGCATGATGAAGTGAGATCTCTCTCTCTCTCTCTCTCTCTCTCTCTCTCTCTCTCTGCTCAGGGATGAACTGTGGAGTCCTTGGTGCTACCTGGGCTTGATTGTTTGCTTGCAGACATTTCATTACCCAACTAGGTAACATCATCGGTGTTATGAGTGTTGGGGGTCAATCTACACTCACTAGCACTGATGATATTACATAGTCAGGTAATGAAGCAAGCAGACAACCAGCACGCTGTGTTGTTGTGTGTATTTTATGTAGACATTGAAGTAAATGACTTCTTATTCCCCATTTCCCAAATCCTGACTTCCCAATGTGGCATAAAGACAACTGGGCAGTTTGCTGCCATCACAAGCTCACCCAACATTTTGCTGGGACAAGATAGCTTTTGTTAGCTGACCCAATGAAGAGTGATTGTCTGAAACATCTTGGTGCTGATCTTTGGCCTGAAAGAGGAAGTTCTAATTTGCATATAAACCTGCTCCTTCCTCTAGGAACCAGGTATCCTAAAACAGCAGACAAATTGTGTTGTGGCACATCAAAATGGAGATTCGTTTCCAGGACACTTATCCCTGACCTTGCAAACATAACATGGGTCAGGTTTAGTTCCCCGCTTCACACACTCCTGCCATGACCTCAAGAAACTATGGGAAGACAGCCCTGCAAAGAAGGCAATATTTTGGGGAATATTAAAAAGGCAGAATATTATATTTCCCCAAAGGATCTTAAAGGCAGAAACCACCACCCGCAAGTCTCTCTGCCCCAAGCAGAAACCAGGTCTGTAGAAATGCAGATCTGATAATCCTTTCAGAAAGACTGGAGCCAGGAAGTTTAGAGATGACGGGATTAGAAAGACAAGATCCCTAGAACCAACAACCCCTCACCCAAAAAATCCAACACAGGACATAGCTATCAGCCACAGCCCCAGGGAAGCAGGATATGACCTTTAGGACATAATAGGATTAACCCACCGCCATCAGAATACCAGAAGGGCACACTGAACCTCAGGTCAAAGTTCATGCCACAGGAACAACTCCAAACATAAAAGGCCAAGAAGGTATAAAAACCCACCACTCCCAGCAACAGGTGGTCAGCTTTCCCAGAGCCACATTTCTGTCTGGCTCTGCTCTTCAATAAACTACAACCTTCTTTCTAAAGCAGTCTCCATTTTGTTTATTCCCGGCTTGGACTGGACCTTGATGAAGACTTTTCTTTCAACAAAACTATTCTTCCCCCTGACCAAAACTCCTTGGCATCCTGTCTGACCAAAAGAAAGGAATCTTACCCACCTGAACAAAGCAAGATAAAACTGACAAAAGGAAGTGAAGACTCAACCTGTGTAATCTTGGCCTCTGTAATCGTCTAATGAAAAAAGGATAACTAGGCAGAACCGCAAACGGTCCATAGTGAACGAAGAGCATCTACCTAATCCCATCAATGTTCACCAATTATTAATAAGAGACAATGGCTATTTTCAAGGCTGCTGCCATCTCTATAAACCAGATTTTTTTTCCCCCTTAACATCTCTCCTTCCACAAGCATACTTATCC
The DNA here is from genome assembly GCF_001527695.2 of Protobothrops mucrosquamatus. NCBI lineage: Eukaryota > Metazoa > Chordata > Lepidosauria > Squamata > Viperidae > Protobothrops > Protobothrops mucrosquamatus. The sequence goes on along the minus strand of NW_015387800.1, from coordinate 212,344 downwards.
AGTTTCCCTAAATGATCCCAAGGTCCTGACAGAAAATCAGAGCCCTAAAAATTCCTGTCCCACAATTTAAAGTTATTATTGTTTTCTATTCCTCTTTTCTATACGGTGGAACTCAGTGATTGTGGCTCCAATGAAGTGTGAGGTCGTCCTCTTCAGAACTGTGCTCCCATTTCTCACCATCCATGCCAACCCAATCAAGATGTGATTCATTTTTATTCTGAAATCAGAAGACTTGGAGAATGGAAAAGAAGGTCACCTGGAATTGCACCAGTAAACCTAAGGTTTTTTAGTGTGCAAGGAACTGTCCACTTCATGAAAATGCCATATCCAGATGATATCTAGTCCATCAAAAGGAGTTGGTCTAATGATTATTTATTTAGTAGCTAATTTACCAGATTTGTATATAGACCATACCTAACAGCTTCAGTAGGCCAATGATGGCGAACCTTTTAGAGACTGAGTGCCCAAACTGCAACCCAAAACCCACTTATGCATCGTCGGGTGCCGGGTGGGTGTGGCCCATTGGGTGGGCGTGGCTGCGGTGGTAACGGCAGACTGGGACTAAAAAGTTCAATCAATCAATTCCAACTTTGCAAGATCTTTTTTTTTCTGCGAGAAGTTGAAATTGACTGATTGATTGAACCTTTTTTTTGGGTACACGGTGGCGGAGGCCTAAAGCGAAAAGGTTTTATAAAACCCAGCTGAAGGCCTAGGACTGGGGTGACTGCGCACGTGCCCACAAAGAGGGCTCTGAGTGCCGCCTCTGGCACCCGTGCCATAGGTTCGCCACCACTGCAGTAGGCTATCAAACCTAATAATAATAACATGCCAATAAAAACAGACAAATGGCAGCATGCCATTTTCTTCCTCAGCTTAGCCTTTTGTATGTGTTTTCTTACATAGCTCCATTCTGCTGGCTCGGGATTATGGGAATGGTGGTACAGCATCTCCGAAGTCCAGCAAGGGAGGAAAAAGTGATCTAGATGTGTTGAGAACTAGCACCTTCTCTTTCTCTTTAAAATTTCCCTAGCATTTAATTTTTCCTTGCTCCACCTTAATTTCTTCTCTCTTTCCTTCTTTGCCATCATGCTTTTGGAGGAGACCAAAAACAAAGCAAAAGCAAATTATTCAGGGGGGGGGAATAAAGGAATCAAAATGCTTTCATATCCAAAGTACTCGGAAAAAAATAACATCAAAACAAAACACCGAAGTGTTTAATTTATTTTAAGTAAATAGGAAAATGTTGCCAGTTTTTAAAAACCAATTAAATTAATGCAAGAGAAAATCTCCTGGATGAAGCGTAATTATACGCTTTGCAATGGCTTAGAGGCTGTTTTTGTTTTGTTTTGTTTTTAATCAAATTGCCTTAGGGTTTGTTTTTTTTTCCCTGCTGAGTTTGGAATCAGCCTTTTAATTCTAAATCAGTCACTAATAATTGTTCTTTTACAGGCCTATGATACAACACTCAGTGGTATCCCCTGTCTATTCTATAGAAAAGTTCTACAGCGTTTCATGTTGGCATATAATTTGTTCTCATTTCACAGTTTTGAAACACTTTTTCTCTAATCTCTTAATTAGAAAGATACATCCAATGCTTAATAAGTTGTGCACATTGATAAATTATTTTTTATTAAAAAAAATAAAAGCATAAAGATTAAAGGGAGAATTTAAAAAGAAATAAAAAAGAAAACACATAGAATTACAACTTCTGCTCTTCTTTCTATCAAGTTGTTGTTGTTAATTCCGAAGTCGTGTCCAACCCATCGCGACCCCATGGACAACGTTCCTCCAGGTCTTCCTGTCCTCTACCATCTTCTATCAAGTAGTTCCATCTTATTTTTCTTTTTTTGTACTTCCCCTTCCCTTTAACCCTCTTTAGTCCCCAAATTCATAAATCATCAATTCAGTCTTTTCTTCTTTTACAAAAAGTCCATATAAGGTTTCCTATCTTTTTTTTTTTTTTTAAAAAAAAGCCTTTTTTGATTTTGTCCTCACCAAAGTGGTCAGCTTTGTCCTTTCTTCATGTTTTGTCAATTTTATAATGCAATCATCTCCTGTGGATGTTTCATTATTTTTCCACAGTATTAAACTCTTGATGGGTTAGATACAAACTCCAGGGCTGATGATTTAAAACTCAGAAGCACGTAGCAGGATGTGTGCAAAAGTATTGTGTGTCCTGTTAGAACCCAAATTGGTTAATTTGGGAATGTGAGCATTGGCATCAAAAGTTTCTGTTAAAGTCCATGAATTAAAATTTGACATTAGCATGCACGTTTGGTTGTTTCAGTGAGTTGTAAGGCTTAGAGAAGATTTAGTAGAATAGCAAGATTGTGTTCTGAATTCTGTCATAAATTATCAATAAAAATCAGCAGCCAAATGCTATTGCTGTACACAGGACCTTAGATAGTGAAGTGGACTCAGGCAATTGATCTGCAAACCATTCAGATATTTAGTTCATATTACTCAAATTTTGCTCCCAGGGAGAAGCACTTGGGATGATTTTCTGCTTCAACTGCAAAAATAACTTGGCCTCTCTTGGATATTATGTATTTGGATGGGGGAAGGAACTTTCAGTGTTGGCTCAAAGAATGAATAATGTTATATTTTGGAAATCATGTTAGAGTGGCAAGCTTTTACTTTATTAGTTATTATATTTTTACCCCAAGGAATGGGAAGAATTGTTTGTGGGGATTTTTTCCTTCTCAAGCTCCAGTTTTGGTCACCATGATGTAAAAAAGATGCTGAGACTCTAGAAAGAGTACAGAGAAGAGCAACAAAGATGATCAGGGGACTGGAGGCTAAAACATATAAGGAACGGTTGCTAGAATTGGGAATGTCTAGTTTAATGAAGAGAAAGATGAGGGGCAGTGCTTTTTTTGTAAGAAAAAAGGTGCCGGAACTCACATCTTGTTAATCTTTTATTTAAAAATTATATATTCAGTTCTTAGCAGGACCGGTGGTTGAGAAGTAATTAGTAATTTTTTTCATTTTTAAATTTGGGGTCACACTTTTACCCTAAAAATTAAAAGATTTTCAATTCAACGTTTTTTTAAAATAAATTATTTGCCTTTCACACGTAGTCAATCACTGTATATACACCCACACATGTCAGTTATGTAACGAAACAATAACGGTCACCGCCTGCAATAAGCACTCAGTGCGCGACCACACAACCAATCACAACCCAAGCAGCGCCATCGCAACCAGCGCGGACAAAGTAAGCATGCATTGAACTCGACACATAAGCAGCCCGCATGCACTGTTTTAATGATTTTGTCGCTGACCTGCTATGGTCGACAGAGCAATTCAAATCCACGTGGACCAAACATCAAATTTTAAAAAGTTACTTTTAAAACTTGAAAAATCTGTCAAAAAAAGGTGCCGGAACTCTGTTCCAGTGCGTTCTATGACAAAAAAAAAAAGCATTGACTAGGGGTGACATGATAGCAGTGTTCCAATATCTCAGAGGTTGCCACAAAAAAGAGGCGGTAAATCTAGTCTCCAAAGCACCTGAAGGCAAGACAAGAAGCAATGGGTGGAAATTAACCAAAGAGAAAAGCAACCTAGAATTAAGGAGAAATTTCCTGACAGTTAGAACAATTAATCAGTGGAACAACCTGCCTCCAGAAACTGTGAATGCTCCAACACTGGAAGTTTTTAAGAAGAGACTGGACAGCCATTTGTCTGAAATGGTGCAAGGTATAATGGTGTAAGGGGGTTGGACTAGATGACCTCCAAGGTACCTTCCATTATTATTATTATTATTATTATTATTATTATTATTAAGCTTGGTAACTTGAATCACACTGGAGTTGAAGTTGAGGCAAATATTCTATCTAGATGTATGACTAGCACTAACTAGAGTACTTCAAAATGTGGTTGGGTTCATGTTCACAATTGAGTCAACTTGGATACATGTATGCAATTTTCTGTTCTTTCTCAAACAACAAAGCACTTAGAGAAAACACCATGTTCAACTGGGCACCACCAATTGTCGGATGCTACCCAAATACTAATTTTGGGGAAAGAATCTTGAGTTGTCAAACTGTGATGCTCAAGAGTAGCTATCTGCCAAATGTTAATTCACTCCAAGAGTGTTCAGTGTTTCTCAGTCTTGACAACTTTAACATCTCTGGACTTCAACTCCCAGAATTCCATAGCCAGCATGTTGGCTGGGGAATTCTGGGAACTGACTCCCACAGATCTTAAAATTGCTAAGGTTGAGAAACACTGAGTAAATGCAAAATCCCACTGATCCTTTATGGAAGATAGAGAGATAGATAGCTGGTTGATATCGGTGAT
>NW_015387800.1:140694-207812 GCF_001527695.2 Protobothrops mucrosquamatus | reverse complement strand
CAGTTAGATCATATCTGATCAGGGATGAATTACCTTATTTAGGCTGAGGGCCTCAGATTCAATTCTGGAAAGGGTGGTAGATCTCCAATATATAATGTACATGACAACCAACTTGGGTCTCATGATAGATGACTTAGACAATGAATGATTTGGAAACATGCTTCCAGCATTTTATTTCAAGCAGCTTATCCAAGAAGAGAAATTGCCTTACATTCTTTGTTGAAGCCTATAATTACACCAGCAATTATGCTTCTCCACAACAAAGTTCGCCATTACCCCTTCCATGTATTTTATGCAATCAATTTGTAGAACTGACTAAAGCTGATGTTGCAGTAACATTTCCAAAACACAATGATAGATCTGAAATCACTTTGATCTCATATCAACAAAATAACAAACATAATTATAGGTTCTGAGTTAATTATCCCTGATCCACCCACTCAGATGAATTCTGGCTATTTACTCCCCAAGTCAATGCAGACATATGTTTTCATTGTACCTACCTTCCATGAACTCTGTTTTGGCTGATATTTAAGTTTCCTGGCCTGAAGTGGGATGACATTGGTGATGATGAGGATGATAAAATTTGGATATCAAACATTCAACCTGCTTGAACTAGAAAGCATTTACATATGTTATTGGCTAAAGGTCACAAGCAACTTAGCTGAAACTTTGGAAAAGTTCTAATTGTTGTTTCTTGCAAAAAAAAAAAAGCCCCTAACATTTGAAGAATGTTAGCTGAACCCTGACAAGACAGAGTAGCTCTGGATTTGGGGGCTTCTGGATGCAAATTCATGGGATGGCACTGTCCCAGATAGACCCTGTATGAAATCTAGGGATATTTCTAGATTCACAACTTCTACTCAAGAAGCAAATGGCAGACAAGGCTGGGAGGGCCTTTGTACAACTTTGTGTTGTGCACTAGTTGTGCCCTTTCTTGGACCATGGGGCTCTACCAGTAGAATGGATTACTGTAACACGCTTTACATAGGACTGCCCTTGAAGAGTATCTGGAACCTTCAGCTGGTGTAGAATGCAGCTGCACAGACAGCTATGTGCAGCCCTGGAATGGCACACATTACACTCTGTTCCACAAGCTACATTGGCTGCCAGTTTGCTTCTAGGTGCAATTCTAAGGTGCTGGTTTTGCCTTACATGGGATGAGACCAGATTGCCTAAGAAACTGCCTTTTCCTGATTAATCCACCCATCCCATCAGGCCGAGTAGGAGAGCCATGTTGCGGATTCCATCTGCGAAAGAGTCCCATCTGGTGGGAACCAGATGTGTCCCTTTTCCTGCTGTGATCTCTGCCCTCTGGGACATCATTCCTCCAGAGGTGAGATTGGTCCTATCTCTGCCTTCTGGAAGGCTCTCCAAACATAGTTTTTCTATCAAACCTGGCTATAATATCAAGCAATGGTTGTTCTCACACTATTTTGGATTTTTATGTTTTTTGTTTTTCTGGGGGGGAGTTAATTTATGTTTGAGTGTTTTATGATTTTTACTGTTTTTATATATTGCATACCACCCAGAGTCACATTTTGTGAGATGAAGGTTATATAAATTGGCTAATTAAATATCTGCACCTGTTAATGTTTTGTTCCAAGATAAATGACTTCATAAATGACTTAGATGAGGGAATTGAAAGGGAACTCATTAAATTCGCAGATGACACCAAACTGACAGGAGTAGCCAACACCCCAGAAGACAAACTCAGGATCCAAAAAGATCTTGACAAACTTGAACAATGGGCCCTATCCAACAAAATGAGTTTCAATGTGGAGAAAAGCAAAGTCTTACACTTAGGCAGGAAAAAACAAAAGCACGAATACAGATTGGGCAAGACCTGGCTTAAAAACAGTAACTGTGAGAGGGACCTTGGAGTCCTAGTGGACGATCACTTAACTATGAGCCAGCAGTGTGCATCAGCAACCCAAAAAGCTAATACAATCCTGGGTTGTATAAACAGAGGCATAGAATCAAGATCACGCGAAGTATTAGTACCGCTTTATAAACCCCTAGTAAGACCATACCTCGAATACTGCAGCCAATTTTGGTCACCATATCACAAAAAAGATGTTGAGAGTTTGAAAAAAATTCAGAGAAGAGCAACTAAGATGATCCAAGGCCTGGAGACCAAAACATACGAAGAACGGCTGCGGAACTTGGGTTTGGCTAGTCTAAAGAAAAGAAGAAATAGGGGAGACATGATAGCAGTGTTCCAGTATATGAGGGGCTACCACAAGGAAGAGGGGGTCAGGTTGTTCACCAGAGCATCAGAGGGAAGGACAAGAAACAATGTTACTCTCCCCATTCCAGTTAGATGTTTTCCTCAAATTTTAAGAAAAATGAGGAATGAATAGTGATCATCAATGCAGGTTTACAAGTAGAGGAACTGAGAGTGGTGTTGGTATATACCAAGGGTAGGCAACCTTGGCTCTTTTATGACTTATGGACTTCAACTCCCAGAATTCCTGAGCCAGCCATGCTGAGGGGAAAGGGAGAGGTTTCCAAGCTGAGCCATGCTGGCTCAAGAATTCTGGGAGCTGAAGTCCACGAGTCATAAAAGAGCCAAGGTTGTCTACCCTAGTATATATGGTATCTCTGTTCTCCAAACGATAGTCCTTCAGCTGGGCTGGGACTAAACTTCCCAGCATTTCCAGGTCACAGAAGATGGTGGTAATGAGTTAAATATACTCCCATTATTTGGAATACTAGTAAGAACAAAGAAAGTAGAAATTGGTTGTAGTCAAATAATATAATATCCTACAGAACTATTAAAACAAAAAACAAACAAACAAACTCTATTTAATAGCTAAAGTGAGCATGCCGATTAGAGGTGTGTTTTATGCCTGTGCTCATTCTTTCTTTCTGCATTTGTGGCTCAAAACAGCTTATGGAAACTGATCCATGCTTGGAAGTTTATAGCTACACATCAGCGGTTGTGCTCAGAACTGAGGCATTAATCCTCACAAAGGTATCCAAATATCTTTCAGCAATGTGGTGCACCCTTTACATGCAGCCAAAATTTTCTTAATTTCTTCTCTAGCAATCATGTATTCTACAAATAGCAGGCTGTATCTTGCTTTACTGATTTAATATATAGTCAGTTCTATCCTTAGGGTTCAGGTGTAGGTGAGATAAATATTGTCAGAAATCTCCTCCCCTGTTTTATATTGTTCTACTTGCTCCTTGGATCCATCAAAGTCAACTTGAATTTCTTCCATCACTTTGGAAAACATCTGTAAACTGAGCCTTGGCAAGTACAGAGAAAAACATTCTGGGGCGGGGTGGGGTGTAGACTTTGTCTACATTTTCACCATCATTTTACACAAGATGTTAAACTATATAGTCCCAGTATTCTCAGCTATATAGGCTGGAAATTCTGGCAACTGAAGTTCAATATCCTTGTTTGAGGGATATTTATGTAATCAAAATTAACTTTCTCTTTTTGATGTGACAGAACAAAGGAATCATGTGGATGAATTTAAATCAGTCCATCTTACTGCAGAATGTGCAGTCAGACAGCATTTTTTTGGTCCAATATTTCAAAGAACCTTTTTCTAAAAAATGTATCCCTAATATATACAGTATTTGTATTACTTGTGTTTTATTCTGACATATTAAATTTCTTAAGACGTATCCCAAATACTTATTGCTTACTGTATATTCTTACTATTAGCATTTAATTCTGGTTTTTTTTGGGGGGGGGTTGCAAAATTGGTCTGTAGTAAACAATTTGTAGTGTAGTGTTTTCTTAATGGCTACTGCAAAGAGAATGGTTAAATCAGGTCATTCACATAAGTGACCTACTTTACTTCATGACTTACGACCAGATGCTGTTATGATTGTAAGTGGGGGGCTACCTGAGTGTCTCTGTTTACTCCTTATCTAAGAGATTGCTAATCAGAGGTCACTTCCTTCTGCCTTTCTTCCAGGTACACAAAAACAGAGCACATGTTTTGTGACTCCAGGTAGGATGTAGCCAGATTCTTGAGTGCTCCTGAACTTCTAAATACGTATAACCTCCTTCACGTCTGCAGTAAAGAATTAAATCTAACTAAGTTGTGTCCCAGAAATTTCTGCTGAGAGGTGCTCATAAAATACATAAAATACAGGATGCAGTCTGAGCAGTACCTGGCTGAAAAGCACCATCCTGAATGTCCCAAAGGTGCTTTTTCAAGAAGAAACTGGACTTTCTTGTTTTTCTTTGAGGACGTTTCGCTTCTCATCCAAGTTCAGCCCTTGGATGAGAAGCGAAACATCTTCAAAGAAAAACAAGAAAATCCAGTTTCCTCTTGAAAAAGCACCTTTGGGACAACAATGACCTGGATGATTGAGAATCTTCATAGACACCATCTTGAATGATTAAAGTAATCCCAGTGAAGGTAGCCTTCACTTAAAAACCAGTTGCTTAGTGTCCATTTGAAGTTACAAAAGACACACACCCAAAAAAAGGCACGACCAGATTCAAAGTTTCCATGATTGCCAAACCCCCATGGTCACGTGATCACATTTTGGATGCTCGGCAACTAGCCTGCATTTATGACTGCAATTTAAGGGGGGGGGGGTTTGCCGTAAACAGGGGTTTACTTCCAGTTTCAAGCAAAAAAAAAGTCCATTGCAGACAATTGGTTTCACTTAACAACTGTGGCATTTGCTTAATGAATGCTGTGTTTGCTTAATGACCACCACAAAAGATGTCCTATAATTGGGTAGATAAACAAGGATGTCTTAATTTATGGCCATCATGACGTACAATATGATGGAAAGTCTGAGCTCCATTGTGGTTGTAAGTCAAGGACTACCTATATGGTCATTCTATAAGCTTTGCACATGCATGTAATGATACAACACATGAAGAAACAGGCTTGTGTCTCAACTTTATGATAAGATTTTCTTCAATCTGAACCCTCCAACTATCCCCATCTCACGAATGCTGCTGCTTTGCAAAACATGCTATGTTTTGAATGTTGTAAAATATGTTTTCTCCCTTTCTCTCTGTGTCTTGCTATAAACTTGCATTAGTCCACATTGTACCAGTCCAGGCATGACTTCAGTACCCCAAAAATGTCTCTAAACAGTTTCTAGATTCACATAGGAAATGCTCCCGCAACAAATGGTAGGTATTGTGTAACACCCTCCCGGTGGGTGCCTGTCTGTGTTTTTGGAGTTATGAAAACAAAGATGAAAACTCCCTCTTACAATCTCAATGGGAGCCTGACAGGTGCCATCAGCAATAAAGTCAACCATGATCAAACCTGCAGTTTTGATAGGTTATAAATAATATTAAAAAGAACTGTCCAGGCTGAAGAATCCATGACAATTCCAAGCATTATATCCTGTGGGGGTTTATGAAAAGCTTCCTTTTAAAAACTGAACTAAAAAGTTTGGGCAAAGTTTATGGTGAATTGCCAAGAATTGCCTTTTGTCATCTGCAGAGTTCAGAATCATAAATAAATTTGGGAGTTTTGGTAGATTAAAAATCAACACCACCTTCCAATTCTCTAAATTTTGAAGTGAAAATTGTAAATATGACTCTATAATATTAAACTTCTTTTTAATATATAAAGGTTTAAGAAACATAACAGTTGTCTTAAGACTCTAAAAGGCCCAGAAGCAGAATATTAATGTGAACCTCACCACCCAACTTACAGTCCATTTTCTTTTTATTTATGTAATTTAATTTAATTATTAAATTTATATACTACCCATTTCATTATCGAGCGAATCTAGGTGGCATATAATTTTTTTTCTCTGCACTTTTTATCACAGAAGTTATATGTCCAATAAAATAGGAACTGGTAGGAGAACAGAGATGTCTACACATTGTGATCAAGAAACTCAAGATGGCAGCCACAACAGTGACTGAAGTATATATATATGTATTTTGATGGAGAAAAAAAAACAGGCAGAGTTTCAATCACACTATTGCAGTTACCATCTTGATTTTTTTTAACCATACCTCACAAACGGCCCTGAGAGCCAAAAATACTGAAATAATTCTTGTGATCCTCTTTGAAATACATAGTTTTGCTTTAGTGAAAAGTATTCATCTGTCTCATCAGTGGAGCCCTTTAAACCTACTTAGCAGAGGGATCCCCTCCATTTATGAGGCCGAAGGCAATTATGTTTTTTTAGGGAAGTGCTTTTGAGTCAGTATTGATTCATAGGGACTGCCTGGATGACTCCTTGCAGTTTTCTTAATAAGATTTATAACAACAACAACAACAACAATAATAATAATAATAACAACAACGTTGGAAGGGATCTTGGAGGTCAACTAGTCCAACCCCTATACCATTTTAGACAAATGGCTGTCCAGTCTCTTCTTAAAATCTTCCAGTGTTGGAGCATTCATAGCTTCTGGAGGCAGGTTGTTCCACTGGTTAATTGTTCTAACTGTCAGAAAATTTCTCCGTAGTTCTAGGTTGCTTCTCTCCTTGTTTAGTTTCCATCCGTTGCTTCTTGTCCTGCCTTCAGGCGCTTTGGAGAATAGCTTGACTCCCTCTTCTTTGTGGCAGCCCCTGAGATATTGGAACACTGCTATCATGTCCCCCCTCGTCCTTCTCTTCATTAAACTAGACATACCCAATTTCAGAAATGGATTGCCACTGATTGCCTCCTATGGCTGAAAGAGAGTGACTGAACTCACGGTCACCCATTTGGCTTAATGCCTCCCAGTCTCTTGGTTTCTAGCCTGGTGCCTTAACCACTACACCAAGTCCTCTTTGTTGTCCTGCTTTTTTTGGCATAAATTCCAACTGTACTCGAGAAAATAATTTATCTTCTCCAGCTCTTCTGTCTTTCCTAACGTTTATGAGGATTGAAGTCCAGTGCATCTGTATGCCATGAAACTAGGGAAAACTAGAGAATGCAATAGATTGCTAGATAGATCATGAGGCTGGCTGAAGCAGACGGGTATGTTTTTATGGAAATTCAAGAGGGCGCAGAGTTGAGTCAACATCTTTGTGGCTGGGGCTGGGAGTATTCCAGAGACCAAACGATGGTGAACCACCACCCCCCGCCCCACATGGCAAGACCAAGAGGAATGGCTTTTTACAGCTTCTAGGATGAGAGAAAACTCTGCAGGGTCTCTCCATTACTTTGAAGCCAACAGCCCAGTAAATACTTGAGGGGAATAACCAGGAGCCAAGGAAACAAGGGAAACATTATAGTTTAAGAAACTGTGGAAGTTACAAGGTCACAATTTATGAACTGTGGAGTAAATAAATATTCGGTCCTCATTAATGCAGATGGGAGTTAAGTGGCTAATCCTTTGCACATTTCGCAAAGGCTTTACCTTCCTGCCTTTTATAGGACAGATTAATTTATGACCACCCTGTGTAAGAGCCTGAGAAAGTGAGAAAGAGCTCAGAACAAGACTATTTACTGCTGCTGCTGCTTCTCCTTTTTTCTTTCTTTTTTTTTCAAAATGAGGCCTTCAAAACTAGCAAGAATTTGAGGCTGAAGAGAAGGAAATTTTAGATGAGCTGTAAATGGAACTGGTCTCGCTGAAATGTGGTTGGGCTAAAACATTTGAGTTTAATCTTGGAAAAGGACAAACAAGAAGCATAGCAAAAAAAATACCTTGTAAATAATTCATGCAGCAGGTGTGCATCCAAGAGAAGCATCATTCCTCACAAACTTAAAGCAGACACATCTTTTTCAAACTGCCGGAAAGTGACAAATTGAAACAAGTTCAGAAGAGTAATATCAGGATGATGATGGTTCTGGAAAGTAAGCCCTAGGAAGAACACCGTCCTAGAACACAGTCCTAACCTGCATTAACAGTGGGATAGAATCAAGATCAGGTGAAGTGTTAATACCACTTTACAATGCGTTGGTAAGCCCACACTTGGAATACTGCATCCAGCTTTAGTCGCCATGATGTTAAAAAAGATGCTGAGACTCTAGAAAGAGTACAGAGAAGAGCAACAAAGATGATTAGGGGACTGGAGCTAAAACATGTAAAGAACGGTTGCTGTAATTGGGTATGTCTAGTTTAATGAAGAGAAGGACGAGGGGGGACATGGTAGCAGTGTTCCAATATCTCAGGGGTTGCTACAAAGAAGAGGGAGTCAAGCTATTCTCCAAAGCACCTGAAGGCAGGACAAGAAGCAATGGATAGAAACTAATCAAGGAGAGAAGCAACCCAAGGAGACATTTCTTGACAGTTAGAACAATTAATCAGTGGAACAACTTGTCTCCAGAAGTTGTAAATGCTCCAACACTGGAAGTTTTAAAGAAGAAATTGTACAACCATTTGTTTGAAATGGTATAGGGTTCCCTTCCTGAGCAAGGAGTTGGATTAAAAGACCTCCAAGAGCCTTCCAACTCTATTTATTTTTAAGAATGGTTAAGAATTTGGGGTATGTTTAACCTATAAGTAATCCTTATGACCGTAATGGAGCTTGCCCATTATGGCCGTAAGTCATGACAGTTGTAAAACAAGTTATCAACAAGGCTGACCTGATTTTACTAAAAAAAAAAAAAGTTGTGGTGGTTATTAAGCATTGTTCACCAAGGGGGAAGGTGTGAAAAACTGCAAGTAAATAGCAGTTTTTTTGCTAAAATGTTATAAAAACTAGAACGCATGACTGCAGGACATTGCAAATAATCATAAATGCAGCCAGTAGCTGAGCAGCACCCAAAATAGGGTCAGAAGACTGAGGGGAGGGGATGGTAGCCATTGAAACTTTGGAACCAGGTTATAAACATCTTAGGGAGGTCCGTGAAAATTTTGAATGATCACTAAGCAACTGGATATAAGTCAAGGACTACTTGTACAAGAAATAGGGCTTGCAGGAAATACGAGTATCTTTACATATCTGAAGGGTTGTCACATAGAGGAGGAAGCAGATGTGCTCTGTACTGGCCCAGAAATTAGGATCAGAACTTATCCGTTACAAACTATAGTACAAACAAGGAGGTTTTTATTTATTTATTTTGTTCTATCCCTCCTTTCCTGACTGCTCTTTAGAAGGCCAGATCCTGAAGTTGAAACTCAAGTACTTTGGCCACCTAATGAGAAGGAAGGACTCACTGGAGAAGAGCCTGATGCTGGGAAAGATTGAGGGCAATAGAAGAAGGGGACAACAGAGAATGAGGTGGCTGGATGGAGTCACTGAAGCAGTAGGCATGAGCTTAAATGGACTCCAGAAGATGGTAGAGGACAGGAAGGCCTGGAGGAACGTTGTCCATGGGGTCGCGATGGGTCGGACACGACTTCGCAACTAATAACAACAATCCCTCCTTTATTATTTTTACAAACAACTCAAGGTGGCAAACATCTCCAGCACACCTTCCTCCTCTCCTTTTCCTCACAACAACAAGCCTATGAGGTGAGTTGGGCTGAGAGAGAGAAAGAGTGGCCCAGAGTCACCCAAGCCAGACATTCCTTGGTGTACAAATTGTCAGCCAAAAGAACTAGCTGTCATGTCACATAGCAATTTCTCCTTCGCTAGACTAGGTTTCAGATAGGGGCTGGATGGTCATCTGTCAGAGTATTTCTGAATACTTATGGAGTGATTCCTTATGGAGCAGAGGGTTGAAGTAGAAGGCCTCCATCCAACCAGTGGTTTATATGGGGGAACCTTTGTAGTTGTATGAGACTTTTTTAAAAATTTATTTAGTGTATGGCATTTATGGAGGTCTTGCCACTTCACACTTGCTTGTGCTTCGCTGTTTTGCAGTGACAGTCTGCCATGAACTGGGGGGGAAATTGAAAGTAAGTGTTGTATCTCCTTGAGACGCTGCTTCAAGGTCATTCGGCTGAAAGAAGGAAGCAGCTGCATGCCAACCTGTGCTTGAATTGACCATTAAGAAAACATCTTGTCTGAACCAGATTGGCTCTAGGGGGGTGGGCAGTAGGAGGCAGTTAAGAGTGGGAAAGGTTGAACTTAGGGATTTTGGTGTGTGATTCTCAGTTCTGGCTATGCATTACTGCAATACACTTGATCTCTAGTAAACTATACCTTTCTCAACAAATGGAGCCAAGAATCATTTCTATTTAGAGGTTCAAGATGGCAGGCCTGACGCACTAATATGCACATTTAGTTTAAATAAAGCATATACATATACATATAAAGCATATACAAATCACCATAATGTTGAGCCATAGAATTGCAATGGGATAGATGTTATAATTTGCTATCTCAGGAAGCTAACCATCTTACTGCTTCTGGGTGTGGCTGCAATGAGATCATCCCAGGTGTCTTGAAATTTCCTGAGGGGACATTCTTAAATTATACGTGTTATAGTTTGTTCTGGTGCACCACAGTCGCATTGCAGGCTCTCGGCCGTTCCCCACTTGCCTTAGTTCTGGCATGGGCTGTCCCAGGAGACATTCATGCATGCTCAAAAGGGACAGGGCTTCAACTATGCTCTTGCAACCTTCCTCTTAACCATTTTGAACCTTCCTCTAGGCACTGCTGATTCTAATACTATAACTCCATGAAAGGCTAAGCGTGGTTGTTAACTGAATCTGGCTTCCCCATTGACTTTGTTTGTCAGAAAGTCGCAAAAAGGGATCATATGATCCCAGGGCATTGCAACCGTTGTACTTAAGAATTGGTTGCGAAGTATCTGAATTTTGATCATGTGACCATAGGGATGCTGCAACATCAGTGCCATTGTAACTTTGAACAGTCACTAAATGAATTGTGGTAAGTCAACAATTGTGGTAAGTCAACATGTACTGTAGACAGAAAGCTTTTAAAATTTATATATTTTTCTTTTATTTACTTCCCTTGATATTGTTCCTTTCTGTAATTTTTAAAACGGAATACTTTTGCTAAATGCTCTTCTAATCCCCATATTTAACTTCAAAGTGGAGTTCTCTCAAGCTTGATTCCAAAGCACAACTCAACTCACAATCTAGCATTTTGTCCAAACATAAGTAAATGCCACAAAGAAGAGGGAATCAAGCTATTCTCCAAAGCACTTGAAGGCAGGACAAGAAGCAACGGATGGAAACTAACCAAAGAGAGAAGCAACCTAGAACTAAGGAGAAACTTTCTGACAGTTAGAACAATTAATCAGTGGAACAACCTGCCTCCAGAAGTGGTGAATGCTCCAACACTGGAAGTTTTTAAGAACAGACTGGATGGCCATCTGTCTGAAATGGTATAAGGTTTCCTGCCTGAGCAGAGGGTTGGACTAGATGGCCTCCAAGGTCCCTTACAACTTTATCATCATCATCATTGTTGTGTCCCGTGCCTGCAGAAGCAGGCGCGGGAAGTTGCAAGAGTCCCGGGCATTTGCAAAAGCTGCCCGGGACCAGACTGACCGGCGCCGG
Organism: Protobothrops mucrosquamatus; assembly: GCF_001527695.2. Classification (NCBI taxonomy): domain Eukaryota; kingdom Metazoa; phylum Chordata; class Lepidosauria; order Squamata; family Viperidae; genus Protobothrops; species Protobothrops mucrosquamatus. The sequence continues at coordinate 196,513 of NW_015387800.1, read as the reverse complement.
TCTTGCGCGCATGCGCAAGGCGGGAAAGGACTACCTTGTGACTGGGGGGAATTGCCCGGGGATCGGAGAGTATAAACAGAGGCTTGCGCACCTCTGGGGTTGTCGTTGTCTTGTCGTTGTCTTGTCGTTGTTCGTAGAATGGAGCAAACAATAAAGACTTGTTGGAGATGCTTCGTCTCAAGCACCATTATTCCCAGGACTTAACACTGGCGACGAAGGTGGGATTAAGTCTCTACAGCTAAGTAAAGCTAGAAGACTCACCCAATGAAGTCCGGGAAAGAAACGGCGTGGAAGTCAGCGTTATCCTGCCAGTACGAAATCGCTGGAGGGTGCGTGCGGCTACAGAGACGACCCTGATCCTCGACCAGGGCTTGGAGACACACATTTCAACGGAGAGATCAGCGAGCTGGAGAAATCAATGAGAGATCTGCAGGTGGAGTGGCCAAGATTCTACGGCCCACTCGAAGCGCTCCAGTGACTGCAACCATCCACACGAAGGTGGACAAGCGTTACCAACAGCTGGGAGGAGGTCCAAACATCGTCAGGACAAGGGCCCAGCTGAGATTCATTGCCTCGGACGCGGTGGACGCCAGAACCATGCAGAATCAAAGGCTACATCGCTACGAGCTGCCTGGGTCGACTGAAGGAGTTCTACTAGACAGCATGATTTGCCACGATACGGCGGTTCCTTCACACCCTTCTACCAAAGGTGGCGTCCATGTCTGGTGCAGCATTGTTTATTTTAGGGGGGAGGGGTGTTGTGTCCCGTGCCTGCAGAAGCAGGCGAGGGAAGTTGCAAGAGTCCTGGGCATTTGCAAAAGCTGCCCGGGACCAGACTGACCGGCGCCGGTCTTGCGCGCATGCGCAAGGCGGGAAAGGACTACCTTGTGACTGGGGGGAATTGCCCGGGGATCGGAGAGTATAAATAGAGGCTTGCGCGCCTCTGGGGTTGTCGTTGTCTTGTCGTTGTCTTGTCGTTGTTCGTAGAATGGAGCAAACAATAAAGACTTGTTGGAGATGCTTCGTCTCAAGCGCCATTATTCCCAGGACTTAACAATCATCAATCATCATCATCATCATCATCATCATCATCATCATCATCATCATTATTATTATTATTATTATTATTATTATTATTATTATTATTATTATTATTATATGAGGAGAAAATCCAGTTGCAGTGATAAACATTCATTGAAAAGTTGGCATATTGACCTACTGACTTTTCTGTTTGAATCTAACATTCCTGACATATCTAATGAAGCTTTGTTTTTTTTTTATGGGATCAACCTGAGAGAGATGATATATGGTCCCCATAGGCTATTACATTTCTCTAATATATTTCCTTTCAAAATCTTGAATTTGATCTGAGTGAGCCCTGGAACATAATCCATAATTCCTTGCAGGAATTATCAAAGAGCCCATAGACTTCCCTTATCTTGATGGAACACAAGAAAAGTGGTCCTGTAAGGATGTCTATTGATTATTGGGCTCTGAATAGTAATACTATACCTCAAATAGTTGATGTATTGGAGAGTTTGACTGGACACAATGAAACCCCTTGTTTCAGACTATTTCATAAGGTCTCAACAAATACAATAGGGTTTTAGCACATTAGAGTACAATTGTTAATTGCTAAAGTACTTGTAAACTTTCTCATATGAAACCTGCATGTGCATATCCATTTTGTCTTGGCCTCCTTTCCCCACCACCCCACTTCTTCCCAATTAAAATCCTAAATTAGAATTTAAATGTCTCCATGCATCATATGAAATGAGATATACCTCGCAAAAACGAATGATTTTTAATACAATTTTTTATTCTGTAAAGCTGCTACCAGCTTCTTTCTGATCCATAGCAGGAGTAGGGGGAAAAGGCAATTTGCATCCATTTGACCTCTAGTGCTGTGTTTCTTAACCTTGGCCGCTTGAAGATGTGGAAGCTACAACTCCCAGAATTCCCCAGCCAACATCTGGAAGTTGAAATCCACACATTTTCAATTTGCCAAGGTTGAGAAACACACTAGCATTAGCTTACTTCAAGAAAATTCCTCAAGGAGTCACTGGCGCTCCAACCACACATTCCAACATTTGGTGACACAAATCTTGAATTGCTGGTTTATCTTGATGATTTAACTGTGTTTGGAAATATATAAAAGGAACTTGAATGCAAATTCATGAAAGACCTCGATAAAGTAGAAGCCTATGGTTTAAAGTTGTCATTGGCAAAAGGTCACCTTTGTCCACCACAAATAAGTTGGTCATATCGGACTTAAAAAGGATATTTCAATAAATCTGGCTAAGGCTGAGAGTGTAACTACGGTATATGGAATCATCTATAAATTGTTACAGTGGTTCTTGGGGGGTTTCAGATTCTGTACTTTTGTCAGGAATTTGTAAAAGAAAACTATTCCACTCTCATTCCACAATAATAACAATAGCAAAAAAGATTTGGTATATCATCTGCCAAGAATCAAAATCCCTTGAAACAGATGAGCTGATAAATTATTTGAATAAGCTTTCCACAACACTGTTCTGTTTCAGTCATATTTCTGGCTTTGTTTTTGCTGATATAGTACAAGGCAAGTGTTTTACATACTGATGCCAGTTTGATTGGCTTGGCGCTGTTTTATATCAGCACCAGGGTAAGGGATTACAGGTAGTCCTCGACTTACGACCTCAATTGAGCACCAAATTTATGTTGCTAAGCAAGACATTTGTTAAGTGAATTTTGCCCCATTGTACAACCTTTCTTGCCAAAGTTGTTAAGTGAATCACTGCAGCTGTTAAGTTAGTAACCCGGTTGTCAAGTGAATCTGGCTTCCCCGTAGTCAGAAGGTTGCAAAAGGGGATCACATGATCCCAGGACATTACAACCGTCATAAATACATACTGGTTGCCAAGTGTCCAAAGTTTGACCATAGGGATGTTGCAATGGTCAAAAGTTTGAAAAACAGTCCTAAGTCACTTTTTTTCAGTGCTGTTGTAACTTCAAACAGTCACTAAACAAACTGTTGTAAGTTGAGGACTATCTATATATTGCTCTGAATTCACAAGTAAGGAATTATCTGAATCAGAAAGAAGGTACCCTAGTCCTCAATTAGATCTCTTGCTCTCAAGTGTCCTCTGATGGACAAAATTCTTTATTATCTCTATTATAATTATCTCTATTATAATTATAAATAGAAATAATATGACTGGAAGAGTTCAACAACATGACATAAAAATGATGGTCCACCTGGGTAAGTATAACTTCTAGGAACAGAAAAACTCAACTCCTAGGTAGCTTCATCCTACCAGAAGAGAAGGCAATAGCATCAGTTCCATGTATTTTGCCTGGGCTAAAGTCCCTTGAATAACTGCAGAGACAAGGAGAAAGAGAAAATGACAAACAGGAGATAAAGGGTAAATCAGGAGTGGGCAACTATGGCTACTTTTTGACTTGTGGACTTCAAATCCCAGAATTCCTGAGCCAGCATGGGAATTGAAGTCCATGGGTCCTAAAGATGCCATAGTTGCTCAACCCTGGAGTAAATCTTTAACTCTCTATCTACATCCTACTGCCCCCTTGTGGCCAGGAGGAGTTAAAAAGTCAATGTCATGGGATTCATGTTTCCTGCAACTTGCTTCTGAGAAACAAAAATAGACTTTTATTACCTTGAATAAGCTTAGTTGTATGGTGAAATTTGTTTTCCTGGTAATTTTTCAAAAAAAATAACTGTACTGTTATTGTAGACCTCTGACTTCAAGATCCAAATCCTAGCTAAGCCAATTGACCTTATAATCTATCTGGCACTGGGTGATCTGTGCTTAAATGAGCCAAAAAGCATTTGAACTGACTTGAAAGCAAAAGTCTTTGGACAAAGAAGAACTTTGATATGAAAGAGCTGAGTTAATTTAAATTAAGCATGTTTAATCCCATGTTTTAACCAAACAAATTTTAAAAATAAAAATCTTGCAAGTTTCATTCCAGCCTATTTCCATTAGAACCATATTATGCAAAACTTTTGTGTAAAAAAAAATTGGAGCTGATAAGTAATAGGATACCATGGCTAGAATTTTTTAAAAAGTTAGCCTTTATACAACAGCATCCTTTATATTTTCAATATTATCTTTGAAATTGATACATATCTGGAGAAAGTATCATTAAAAATAGGTATTACTGTTTAACTAATCTTGTTTTTTAATTGCAGGGCTAAGAGCAAACAAAACCACAGGTTGTTTCACAGGTGATTCCTTGATTAGGCTGTTGATTATTCCTTGATAAGGCCTCCTCACCAACAATCAACACCCAGATGAGCAGAAATTAGCACCAAGATTAACATTAAACCAACAATCAAGAAGAAAGGAACTACTGTACCAACTCAGGCAAACTGTACAGTAAACAGCCTAATCAAAGAATAATCAAGATCTCTCCTGCCAATACTGACAGGGCACGTACCAGTATATAAAAATAAAAGCAAACCCACCCCCCTTCTAGCACTGATGATGTTATCTAGCTTGGTAATGAAATGTTAGCAAGAAATCAACTAAGCTCAGAGAGCACCAAGGACCCTTCAGTTCAATTCTGAAGTATAAATATTCTTTTCCATAGGTCCTTAATTAAACCATAGGACCTGCAGAGGTAGATGTTATTTTGCATCTTATGGGTAAAGTGACATATCTGGTCACTGCCACTACTTGAGACTCAAACAGATTTAATAACATATTTAGAGCTTCTATGTCTTGCTTATCTCACACCAGTATGAATTATGCAGGAGTGTTATAAAAAGTGGATTACAGGTTCACCTTCAAAGTTTCTCTTTCATGGAAATGCAAAACATTTAAGCTGTAACCATGTACTTCACCCAGACCTGGTCAAGGTGGAAAAAACTTATGTAGGGGGCCCATGATGTTGATTTGAAGTGCAAGTACAAAGCGCTTTATAGCATGGAGGCCACTTTTCATAACCAGAATTCTTGAGATTCCAGATCCTATTTAAATCCTCCCATCAAAATGTAATTTCTTACCAGACAGAAAATAAGGGAAAGGATTATTAAAAGAACTGAATTAACTTCATTTCAATAGCTGAATGTCTGAATCAAACTATAACAACAACAACAACAACAACAACAACAACAACAACAACAACAACAACAATAATAATAATAATAATAATAATAATAATAATAATAATAATAATAATAATAATAATTTGGAAGGAACTCTATTAGGAAGGAAATGCTGTACCATTTCAGACAAATGGTTGTCCAGTCTCTTCTTAAAAACTTCCAGTGTTGCAGCATTGACAACTTCTGGAATCAGGTTGTTCCAGGTTGTTGTAACACCTTGGTAAGGCCACACTTGGAATACTGCATCCAGTTTTGATCCTCACAATGTAAAAAAGATGTTGAGACTCTAGAAAGAGTGCAGAGAAGAGCAACAAAGATGACTAGTGGACTGGAGGCTAAAACATATAAAGAAATGTTGCTGGAATTGGGTATATCTAGTTTAATGAAGAGAAGGACTAGGGGTGATATGATAGCAGTCTTTCAATATCTCAGGGGTTGCCACAAAGAAAAAGGAGTCAAGCTATTCTCCAAGGCACCTGAAGACAGGACAAGAAGCAACAGATGGAAACTAATCAAGAAGAGAAGCAACCTAGAACTAAGGAGAAACTTCCTGACAGTTAAAACAATTAACCAGTGGAACAACCTGCCTCCAGAAACTGTGAATGTTCCAACACTGGAAGTTTTTAAGAAGAGACTGGGCAGCCATTTGTTTGAAATGGTATAAGGTTTCCTGCCCAAACAAGGGGTTGAACTAGAAGACCTTCCAACTCTATTATTATTATTATTATTATTATTATTATTATTATTATTATTATTATTATTATTATTATTATTATTATTATTATTATTATTATTACATAGTCAGCCAGATGTTCAGACTGGATTTGGCATTTTTGTCTACCTATCAAGTCCTTACCCAGGACCTGGGATAGGCAGATGTGGATGTTTGATGGTATTACAGATATCGTCGCAGGATGGAAGCAGTTCCTAGTAAGGCCACCTTTTGCAATTGACAAGTGGTGCTCCAGTTGTTTTGGGATTGCACATAATAATAATAATAATAATAATAATAATAATAATAATAATAATAATAATAATAATAATAATAACAACAACAACAACAACAACAACCTAGATTTTATCCTAGCTCCAATTATGTTTGGTCTTTGGCTCCGAATGGGTCATTCAGTGGCCAAATGCAGCCTCAAACCTATTCATTTGTTTGTTTGTTTATTAGGTTTATATTTCACCTTTATTACTTTATAAGTAATGCAAGGCAATGAACATACCTAATACTCTTTCCTCCTCCTATTTTCTCCATAACAACAATCCTGTGAGGTGGATTGAGCTGAAAGGGTGACTGGACCAAAGTCATCCAGCTGGCTTTCATACCTAAAGCGGGACTAGAACCCACAGTCTCCTGGTGATTGGCCCAAGCAGCTGGCATTTATTTATTTGTTTGTTTGTTTGTTTAACAAACTTATAGGTTGCTCATCTCTCTGCAGTGATTTTGCCCAAGGCAGCACTATAACTCAGAGTCTCCTCATCTCCCCAAATCATCCAGTAGGCTTTCATTCCTAATGCAGGACTGGAACATACAATCTCCTGACTTCTAGGCCAGCAGCCTTGTCTCGAAGGATGCTATGCTTTCCAACAATGTGTGCTGTAAGCATGTTGGACAGGCATATCTTTCTCCTGTCTCTGAACTCCTAGTTGCCTCTGCCTTTTCTTCCCAAAAGACCTGCGGGACAGCTGCCTAAGCTGGCCAGGCTACATCAAACTCATGACACATCGAGTTTTCCACCAATAAAAATAAATAAATCTTTTTTTTTTTAATGTGAGAAAAAATAGGGGGGAAAAAGGCATATTTGAATATGCTTCCACTGAGAAGTCATTTACTGTCTAGTAAACCCATTTATAGCCACTCTGCATTTCACATCTGAATATTCTGAGGGACACACATGCTGCATATCAGCCATTATCAGAAGCTGGAAGCTTTTGCAATGGTTCCCAGGCACCGTTTCGAGGCTGCCAAAGAATTCAGCACAACAGAGTTTGGAACGCTATGATTTCCCCCCCCCCCCTCCCATAACTCACAACCCCTTTTCCACTGTCTTTGCTCAAAAAAATTAAAACAAAAGGGAGAATGCGTTGAGCCTAGTGTGCCAAACTGATAGGCAATTTCTGGCCATAAAAAGAACAGATTTTGCCCCAGTCTTTCTTCAAGATTAGGGTTACCAGATGTCCAGTAAAAGGAAGGAACATCTTCCTTTTTTGTCCTAATTCCCTCGTCCAGTAGGCTTAGTCTAAAAATCAAATACAGGTAGTCTTATGACCATCATGAATTACAACCATGATAGGTGAACTCTAAGGTTGTAACTCAAGGACTACCTTGGGACGCTTTTTGAGTGTCTTAGTTGTTGTTTTCTGGAGTGTTTTTACTACAGTAAACATTCAAACTTTCCTGTATTGTGACCTTGTAAATTGTCTACAGACACAACAGCCTAGATTTATGTTTAATTTATTTCCTGATTCCAGCAATCCACTTCAATCCATCCCCTTCAGCTCTATGATCATTGTCATCTGTAGAGCACAGGACCTGTCATACGTTTTGATTCTTTATTATCCCTTTAAGTTCTTGAAAATAAAGTAAAACATTTTCTGGTGTCTCTGTCCTCCTTTGCCTGTTCATATATCTGGTAATTCTATAGACAGACCTGTGAACAGGACCTCACCCTTTGAAGATTTATAGATTTTTCTCACAAAGTAGAGAAGTGCAAAAAAAGCATAATTAAAAAGTAAACTTTTCCACAAGTTGAATCAATAACTTCATGGACCCATCCATATTTCTATTAAACATGGGAAGAGGCTTGCTGTGGCCTTTTCCCCCAGATGTCTTCCTAACCTCAGTCTACTCTATAGCCTTGAAAGTCATGAATACTTCCCTATCCCTCTACTAATCAGACTTTGTCCTATTTAATATGAGGCTCACCAACAAATTACCCAGATGCTGTCAAAAGCATGGTAATGTACAGGATCCACAGCCCATGCTAAGCTCTAAGGCTAAGCTGTTTAACCATGACTGTGGAATCCTTGGTGCTCACACTGATGACGTTACCTACTTGGGTAATGAAATGTCTGCAAGCAAACAACAAACCCAGAGAGCCCCAAGAACTCCACAGCTCAACTCTGAGCTACAAATATTCTATTCTATATGTGCTATACAGTCTACACAGTCAACTGTAAAGATACAATTAATTGGATCCATGCAACATTCTAAACTATAAAGCATGATTTATGCATCACAAAGATTAGGTTCCAAAATCTAAATTGAAATCAAGCAAACTACATTTATAGTGTAACATAAGACATAATCCCAGCCAAAGTTTCTTATTCTAAACAAGCACTTCAAAGGAGAAAAGTCTCTCTCAGCTGTTATCGATTTCAACGTTAAGATGGAAAAACGAAGCATTAAATGTTCCCAACTGAGCCTTTACATCCTTCCAAATCTTTGGTGATTTCCAAATGTGTCAAGCTATAGCTCCCATCATCCACAATTAGTGTCATACTTTCGAGGATGATGGGAATTGTAACCGAAAACATGTGGACAGCAGCTGGCTTGGGCAAAACAGTCTCCCTTCAGATACAAAACAGGAATATCTGGAAGAAGTTCTGCCATGCTGTTAATACAGTTGGCTGGGGAACTCTGGGAATTGAAGTCCACGTGTCTTAAAGTCACCCAGGTTGAGAAACCCTGCAATGCTGAACTTCTCTGGGTAAAGGGAAGGGGGAAAGCAGTTAATCCTACATTCTTGGCTCGCTGTCTGAAAAAGAACAGACCATGAACATTTTTATCATGTACAGTAATGAGCTACTGGACAAGGTGACTTTTGATTATATGGGAAGTTGATGTCTGAACTCAAGCTTCCTACATGTTCATGCTTATCTTGGACCAAACCCCACCTAACTCAATGAGATTAACTTCTGTGCAAGCATGGACAGAATCGTACTGCATAGTAGCATTTCTTATATGCATCTATTAAAAAGAGCGACAACCCCCCCCCTCCATTAAATTCCAAGACACTTCCAAGTAAACAGGCATAGCCCTGGGCTACCAGGCAGTTGTCAAAATGAGTGGCCAAGAGCTTTGTGTGTCTATCATGCCTCACTCCCTTTGAATGTCCTGACACACCCTAAGAGCGTGTTGTTGCAGATAGAGCCAACGGAGCAAAAAAAAAAAGGGAAATATTTAATTGCTCTGTAAATGGCCCCGGTTCGTTCCAAGGCATATAGGAGCATTCTGCTGAGATGATTGGCAGGTGGCAAAAGGATTACTTAAAAGCAATAACTGGAGGACGTGATTGGTTTTCACTGGCCTTCGGTGAGTTGGATCCTGCCTACAGAGATAGCTTCTGTGCTCTCTTCTTCTTCCCCAAGGGAACACCTTGTCTCTTTAGCTCATTTAGCTTCACTGATAAGTTTCTTTTAAAAGAAGGAAAGAAAAACAAAACAAGGCTACCCGCCAAGCTAAATGTTCCTGTTGTTTTAAAAACTTAAAACATATATCACTGTGGGAAATTTAAATGGTCCAGATTGCTTCAGAAAGCATTGGGGATGGGGGGGGAAGAAGAAAGCTACAACGATACACTTTGTTATTTTAATCTCTTTTGCTCCCCTTCCCCTCGGTTTACATGCTTAGTTTTCTGTACATATTACGAGGTGCTTAAAAGCCTATTTTCTTTAGTTCAGAATGGTAGTATTAATTGGCCCAGTCTGCATGACTATTTTGCCAAGTCAGATAGTTGTTGCAATCAAAGAAAATGCATATCAACTTTTATCTTTGTTGCTGGAAAAACAATGTTGGAAAAACGGACAGAGTATTACAACCCTACAGCGCAATGCCTCTATATCAGTGTTTTTTTTTTTTAATCCCAGCAGCTTTAAGTTATGTGGACTTCAACTCCCAGGATTCCCCAGCCAGCATGCTGCCCTAAAGACAGAGCTTCTTTGGGCCACAGGGGAACAAGTCATTTTGATGAAACCAAAGAGAACAGCTTTCAGATGTGTACTATCAATGATTAATGGGCTCCCTTAAAGAAGGAGCAGTTTTAATTATGTGCAAGTATGTGTAACTGAAGGGCTCACAGTTTGCCTGCCTCTATTTCCCTCCTCTCTCTTTCTTTCTTTCTTTCTTTCTTTCTTTCTTTCTTTCTTTCCTTCTTTCTTTCTTTCTTTCTTTTTGTCTGTGTTAGAATTCTGGATTAAAAATGGAAAGATTCTCCTTTTATATCCCATAAATCACCAGCAGAATAGAAAAACAGGATGTCCCTGGAATTCTCTTTGATGAAATGAAGCCAAAATGGTTGAACAATTAAGATGCAAATTAGTGTGTTTCTGTACACACACACAGAGAGAGAGAGACATAGTATTAAACTGAATTTATTTTTAACCTTTAGATTTTTACTCTAACACTCAATGTGGATTGCAACAATAAGAGTGTGTGTGGGGGGGGACAACCAAGTGTCTCTTGACTCAAAATTGCAGATGAAAAAGCTCCAGGGTTTCAACATTGGGCTTGATATATAGGTAAAGGGCTGCATCCGGTTTTGGTCACCATGATGTAAAAAAGATGCTGAGACTCTAGAAAGAGTACAGAGAAGAGCAACAAAGATGATTAGGGGACTGGAGGCTAAAACATATAAGGAACAGTTGCTGGAATTGGGTATGTCTAGTCTAATGAAGAGAAGGACGAGGGGGGACATGATAGCAGTGTTCCAATATCTTAGGGGCTGCCACAAAGAAGAGGGAATCAAGTTATTTTCCAAAGCACCTGAAGGCAGGACGAGAAGCAATGGATGGAAACTGATCAAGGAGAGAAGCAACCTAGAACTAAGGAGAAACTTCCTGACAGTTAGAACAATTAACCAGTGGAACAACCTGCCTCCAGAAGCGGTGAATGCTCCAACACTGGAAGTTTTTAAGAAGAGACTGGACAGCCATTTGTCTGAAAAGGTGTAGGGTTCCTGCCTGAGCTGGGGGTTGGACTCGATGACCTCCAAGGTCCCTTCCAACTTTATTATTATTATTATATTGTTATATACGAAGAGAACATTTAGGGGTTGACATGATAGCAGTCTTCAATATTTAAGGGGCTGCTAAGAAGAAGAGAGGGTCAACCTATTTCAGAATTTAAAGCATTGATTCTTATACCAATCTCCATAGACATTTAGCTGTGCACTTTGGGATTGTAAGGTCCCAGTACCTTACTTGAACTTGAGATACCATATCAATCTAATCAGATAACCCAAGCGGAGACTTCTTGATCAAGCAGCACTTTATTTGATCAAATTAAGCAGCTGGGTGGCCAACAATCTGGAATGCTGGCAGAGTTACATCCAGAAGTGCCACGCATTAGAAAGTTGGTAGCATTGCTTTATAAACTTTGTTAGCCAATGAAAATCAGACAACAGAGCCATTACATCATAAAGAAGACATCAGTCATTCCTGTACATTCCCTTTTCCCCTCCTTCAGTATATCACATCCATGTACATGTTTCCCAAACTTGGATGAAATTTCTCTGGTGCAAAAGCTGATTACAAAAAGCAAGAAAGCAACAGTTAGACTAAACAATTTCCCTTTGTTCCAGAACCCTTCAGGATGAACACCCTTCGAATGGTGTGGGAGTACGAATGGATTTCCAGAAAATATTACAGACTACAGGAACAGGGCAGAAAACATTCTGCAGCCAGAAGGCTCCACACACATTTGCATCTGTGCCCCTAAGGACCCAGAAAACCTCCAAATAGCTCCAACAACTCTCTAAAAGAATGCAAATGACCAGCTGTCTGCAAGGAATATAAATCCTTCCATTCCCCAGTCCATCCAGTCAGAGTTGAAGAATCTTCTTAGATGAGAAGCGAAATGTCTTCAAAGAAAAACAAGAAAGTCCAGTTGCCTCCTGAAAAAGCACATTTGGGACCACCATGACCTGGATGATGGAGAATCTCCATAGACATCCTTATACCAAGGAAGAATTGTTACAGGATCATGCTTGTATCAAACTATATTTGAATCCTGACATAGTGGACATCACTAAAAAAAAATGGGGTTTGACCAGAAATGCCTAGATGTGTATCAAAGAAGTCAAAATAAATGATTTAGACCAGGGGTAGGCAACCTTGGCTCTTTTATGATTTGTGGATTTCAACTCCCAGAATTCCTGAGCTATATTTAGACAAAAATATGGAGCAGGGGAATGAGAGATAGGATCCCTCTCAACTGTATCAGTGCTACTGATTCCTTAAAGGTATTAATTATAATTGCACAACTGAGTGTAATATAAAAACCAAAATTTCCCCAAGGGAGTAATAAAATATCCCCCACATCACCCCATAAATCCAGCGGAGCCCTCCTAATACACAACCTAACGTTACCTTCTGCCTCCTAATCCCAATGATCTAAGAAGTTAGAGTTAGGACAATGAGTCTGACCAACTTAAAAGCATTGGGAGAGAAGCATAAATAAAACTGCAAGAAGGCAAAGTAATGGGGTTTTGATATCTACAAATTATGAAGTTTGAGAGTAAGGTTTTCTTGGGTCCTATTATATCTAGGGTAGTCATCTTTCTCGCTTCTGAAGGCACAGAGAAAGCCTCCAAAGATGTTGTCAGCTGACAGGCAGTTCCATTGGGAAAATGCCTCCATTGAGAAAGACATAAAATGCAACTCACAGTGCTCTTAATTCCTTCTCTGTTTCCATATCTACCACCCACGTTTTCTCTTGGTCTTCTGGTCCAAGAAATCCTACCCATGTCTGCTTTTTGGCAATAACCATTCGGCAGTTCTTGCCAAGCATAATACATAAACACCAGCAACTCAAAACTCTGAATAAACCAGCTCTAAAGTATGTGCTTTTTTCACACAACCATTGCTTATTGTCTTACAAGAGTTGCCTAATGACATCTAACTCTTGTGGTCATGTAGAGAAAACTAGCCTCTTTGCAGCTGCTCATGGATAGGGAAATGTCATTTTCTCCCTTGAGTTATGATTCATTTGTTAGGTGATGGAGTTTGTTTACATTTCTACAAGTTTAACCATATAAAATTAAACACTTGTTGGGAGAAATTCCTGAAACATCACGCAGAGGGGTCTTATATTATATTTATAATATAAATATAACACTTATATTTATGCATGTATATGTTAAAACAGCCCACATCACAGGTCAACAGTGGTGGGCAAACTGCTATGATTTTGGCTACAAATTAGGGCAATGTTGTTTGTCTGATGGCTGACAGAGTTTTCAAAGGAGGTGAGTGGCTTAGATCAATGCTATGTCAGCCATTTTAGAGGCAGATCAACCATTATATTTGGAGTAATCTAAAATGGCAGACTTGAGCTAAGTGACAGCTCTTGGAAAAGCTCAATAAGTCTGGATCTGTTTAGTGCTTAGGTGGAGACCATCATAAAATGTCGGGACCATAGGCTAGACTGGGAAATAAAAGTGCAAGCATTCTAGAAAAAGAGAGTGATAATTTCTGTATTATAGGTGGTTCTCGACTTACAATCATTCATTTAGTGACCATTCAAAGATATAAAAAAGTGATTTATGACTGGTTTGCACACTTAACGACTGTTGAAGCATCCCCATGGTCACATGATCAAAATTCAAGCACTTGGGAACTGACACTGTATTGGGGGTCATCTGATCACCATTTGTAACCTTCACAGCTGGCTTCTAATGAACAAAGTCAATGGGGAAGCCAGATTCACTTAACGGCCACATGATTTGCTTAACAACAATGGCAAAATAGGTCATAAAATGAAGCAGAACTCACTTAAAAATTTCCTGGTTTAGCAACAGAAATTTTGAGCTCAATTGTGGTCACAAGTCAAGGACTACTTGTATTCACAAGCACATTATATTCACGTCCATGTATACGAGGTATAGCAGTGTTCCAATATTTGAGGGGCGCCCACAAAGATGAAGGGGTCAAACTATTTTTCAAAGCACCAGAAGGCAAGGCAAGAAACAATGGATGGAAACTAATCAAGGAGAGAAGCAACCTAGAACTAAGGGGAAATTTCCTAACAGTGAGAACAATGGAATAGCTTGCCTCCAGAAGTTGTGGTTGCTCCATCAATGGAGCAAAGAGATTGGACAGCCATTTGTCTGAAATTGTATTGGGTCTCCTGCTCAAGCAGGAGGGTTGGATTAAAAGACCTCCAAGGTCCCTTCCAATTCTATTATTCTATGTTTTACTGTATAGAGTTTGAAGTGGATTTTAAGATGTTAGGCAGCTTAAGCAGAGTGTACTGGAAAACATCACATCCCTCAACCACAATTCATTTTATCAGCTTTTTAACTTATTTCTTCCAACAGGTCCTACCACTTTTGATGGGAACCAAAACTCCACTGCATCTCCCCCCACCCCATAGAACACATCTGGGGGTCGAATTGTGGGAGTCAGTAGCAGATGTTTGGAATTGGGCAGAAGGAAGTTAATACAGAATTTGACTGTGATGCATGCTATAAATAGTGCCATGCCTGAGGGGGTACTAAATTCTGGTGTTTCCTATGTTAAAATCTATTTATAGCATCCTTCTCCAATGCCCATATATGCAGTAAGACTCAGATTGAAAAAAGGAGTGAATTATTCCATATGTAGACTAAGGCATGATTCATGTATTCAGAAAGCAGTGCTAGTCCCCGTGTGGGCACACTTTTTAAGTCTCACTGATGTCTCTCAAATGACATCATTCTCCTAAAAAAAAACCCACCTGTGCACTGCAAATATATCTAGAGCTGAACAATCTTTATGTGTTAAACTGTTTTATAATCCATGAAAGTAGACTGATGATGCAAAGTGCTGATAGCATGAAAACCAACAATTGTGAAACTGACAGATTCACAGTGGTGTGTGTGTATGTGTGCAGTCCCTCTTACAGTCATCCAAGGGGAATTTCATCTAAGCAGAACTTATGGGGCATGTTCAGAGAGTGTGCTCTTTTCTAAAATGCCCGATAGGACTTTATAATCCTATTTTTCATAACACGATTCAATGTAAGGTATTAAATATTTTTAGTGATTGTGGATCCCTGTACCAGACATTTTATTCTGATTGTTTTTTAATTTAATTAAGCCTTTCCAGATATAATGGAAGAATTAACCTAGCTGTAGATAGCAGGGACAAAGAACTATTTGCATATTTTAGAACAGATTACTTGTATATTCTTGAGCAAATTTAGGATGTGTGACTTCAATTCCCAGAATTCCCCAGCCAGCTGAGGCTGAGAAACATTGTTCTAGACAATCTCTAAAGCAGGCTTTCTCAATCTTGGTAATTGACATCCTGGCTGGGGAATTCTGGGAGTTGAAATCTGCACATCTTCAAGTTGCCAAGGTTGAGAAACACTAGTCTAATGTATACCGTATAAGACTATGGTAGATCACGATAATAATTCCAATTTCTAAGATCTATCATGCAGTATGGCATTTACCCAGAATTTAGGTTTCTTGGAAAAAGGTCACTGGTACCGCAACTCCCTGGATTTCCCAGCTCAAAATACTCTTAATACACATTTAATACACTGTCAACTTTCCACATAGAATTCTCCAATGTGTTGAAATTGTTTGGATTCTGGATAAGAAGCAATGGATGGAAACTAATCAAGTAGAGAACCAACCTAGAAGTGAGGAGAAATTTCCTGACAGTTAGAACAATTAATCAGTTGAACAACATGCCTCCAGACGTTTTGTGTGTTCCAACACTGGAGGTTTCTAAGAAGAGATTGGACAACCATTTGTCGGAAATGGTATAGGGTTTCCTTCTTGAGCAGGGGATTGGACTAGAAGACCTCCAAGGTCCCTTCCAACTCTGTTATTCTGGATGTTCTTGAGAACAGGAACTATCTGAGCAATGATGAATAAAGCAGTTTTACAACTATAACAAGAAGGAGATTTACAATTTATATTGGGATTTTTTTAGAGCACATAGTGATGGACAAAAAGGGACAGATTAAACTCTATCCCCAACCCAATGCCTCCTTGTGATGAGTAGGTCATGAGATGCTGGAAGAATAAGCAGTAATCAGTTTGATGCCACCAACATAGGAACCCCTTGCATTATCCTGTGATGTTCACATTCTTTATAGTTTCACATTGTCATACATTGAATCTGGCTGATGTAGGATGACAACAGTGGAACAGCTTTTAAAGAAACTGGGGAAATAATTTATACTCTTGATGTTCATTATAACAGCCATTCCTAACTAGGTTGCCCTCCAGATGTACTGTATGAGTTGCCAGATGTACTTTAACTGCTCTCAGCAAATGTTGGGAATTCCAATATTGAAGAAGACTAATATGCTTATTTGGGGGGAAAGCAGCCATAATACCATTTATGAAATTCCACCAATTTATCTTTAAATGCCAACCAGTTGGAGAAAAATAGCTGTGCATTCAAAACTGAAGCAGCAGCTGCTCTTTTTAAAACAATTAACTCGGTAAAACTGGCCTATTTAAATTTGCAAGCTGTATTCACACCCTAGGATGCAAGGCACATTTGTGTGGGAGGTAATCCTGATGCAGTCAATAAAACTATCTTAGAGCAGACCTGCATACGCCTATGCTCTGGTGATGCTCTACAGATTTGTTTGTGTGTACTCACACATACATTTACCTATAGTGCAGACCTCAAAACTTCTCCCTAGGCTTTTATTTTGACAGCAATTCGTTACAACCATAGGAATTTCATTCGGCCACTCTTGTTCATTATTGATTAGATGGTGAATGCTTCTTAATGGACTTTTTAATTATGTATTCTAAGGAACTCTGTGCCATTTTGTCATAAAATATGACCGGCCTCACACTTAAGATTTATACCACAGATACCAATGTGCTCCTGGAAGCTACTCAAATGCCTGCCAGCTTTCCTATCTCCCTAATTTTATGTTAAGATTCTTTTACTTACAAAGATTTAATGGGAATCCAGCATGCTGCACACAGAGCACAAATGCTAGGAAGCATTTTTTTTTTTGTTTCTGAGAATGCTTCTAAGCTCTCCAAACTGCACTGAAAATGAAAACAGTGAATGGTTGAAGCCATTTTTGTTTCTTTGTTTGGAAGCAAGCAAAAGTAAGATGGCAGAAAGGATTCTGGGCACCGGGTGTGCATAGACTGTGGTCAAAAAAGTCAAAATGGTGGTCACAAGAGGACAATGGAAGCTCCGTCTGGTTTAAATGCACATCATTAGTTTTGTTTATCCCACTCTGCCATGGAGCCCCTGCAGGGACTGACCAGTTTGGCTATGCCTACATCATCCATTTTGTGAACAGTAAATGGAGTAGTCCAGTGTTTCTCAACCAGGATCATTTTAAGATGGGTGGACTTCAACTCCCAGAATTCCCCAGCCAGCATGGCTGACTGAGGAATTCTGGGAGTTGAAGTCCACCCATCTTAAAATGGCCCAGGTTGAGAAATACTGGAGTAGTCTGTTAATCCTTCCTGCTCATTCTTTGAAAGATCTGAATGCTTCAAAGGAAATAAATGGAGCTGAAATACAATGTATTCTCTGAGGGTAGCCAGGGTCTGGCTTATTTCTTCTTTTGCTGCATGCGTAATATTATGGGATGGAGTTCTCCATGGAACATTTTCTTATTTTAAACGGATAACCAGCATCTCCTACTTCCTTGATTGGAAGCAACCCACTCAGATAATGAAGCAAAAACGTCTCGGGCTCGATCTTGGATGTTTATTTTATTTCATCATTAATCCCCCCCTATAATGAACATTCCTTTTGGCAGAGAAGATATCTAATCTGTCCAAACCACATAGAATTTGTCCGCAGCCAGTCCTAGATCCCTGACTGCAGAGTTGTTTGCTCAGCTACCCTTGCCAAGAAAGTCAAGCAGCTGAAACTGAAAATCGGAACAGGGTTGCGGTTACTGTCTCAATGAACGATTCCACAGAGACGGCTCCATCCCGTTTCAGATACCCCTAAAGTCCAGAGTATACTTGAAATGCTGCTTTTATCTAGGGATGGAGGGCAAAAGAGTCTAGATATACTACCTAGAGACTTTGAGGGGGTCAAAAAAGGCAAGACAAGGTGGCATTCAGAGCCCCACTTCCTTTTTATGTTTGTTGCACACACAATGCATGTGAAAAAGCTTTCAAGGTAGACCAGATTGGGAAACCAAAGTTATGAATACTAATGCTACTTCTACTATAACAGAATCTTACAAGTCTGAACGTGTGTGTCCTTCCTTCCTTCCTTCCTTCCTTCCTTCCTTCCTTCCTTCCTTCCCATGATGGCGCAGTGGTTAGAATGTAGTACTGCAGGCTAATTCAGTTCACTGCCAAGAGTTCGATCCTCACTGGCTCAAGGTTGACTCAAATTTCCATCCTTCTGAGGTGGGTAAAGTGAGGACCCAGATTGTTGGGGGCAATATGGCAACTCTGGAAACCACTTAAAGGGTGCTGTAAAGCACTATGAAGTGGTATATAAGTCTAAGTGCTATTGCTATTGCTATTGCTATTCCTTCCTGCCTGCCTTCCTGCCTTCCTTCCTCTTTGTGAGAACAAGGGAGAGTCTTGCCTGAGATGCTTGCACAGATTACAGTTCTGCTCTGAACTCAAATCTCTGATATCTGACTGTTATCTTGGTTGCTGCTCTTCCTCCTGCTCCTCAACGTTATTCCTTCTGCCCATTATCAAGAGATGGGACTTCAGTTTCATAAATGCAGTTGCCATCTTACCTTGTTGATCCCCCTTCCCACAGATACTCCTGCACAGCATGTTCTCTTAGGCATGTGAGCCAAGTTGGTTTGCAGGTAGAAGTGATATGTATCTTATTCAGACTTTTGGAGAATAATTTGCTGAGAATTGTAATCGGTGCTAAGTGCTGTTTGCTGGGAATCAGCCTCTCTGGCTGGAAAACAAGAGGCAGAATGTGCGCCTTTCAAGACACCTTTTATCCAAAGGAGAAGGCTAGCTTTAAAAGGAGTGCCAGGAAGTGATACAGTGAGGGATGTTTCAACAATCATCCCTGCTTTGTCATCAGTTTTTATATTTCAGGCTCCTTTCTCTGAATTGTGCAGTGCAGTTTGCCAATATAATATATAACGTGTATGAAAAAGTCTGCCAAAAAGTGCATAGATTTATACAAATAAGGCCTTTCTATTGGAGAATGCCTTTCTATTGGAGAAAATCAGGCAAAAATGATGCATATAGGTAAAACAGCAGAGAGATATTTGGATGCTTGGAAAAAAAATGAGCATATGAGCACAGGTTTTAGGGTGAGCTTTCTTTTAAAAAATATATCAGGTTAGAATAGGAATTGCCTGCACTGAATTTAGAAAATAGCAAAGGAAAAATGGAATACCAATAAATTTGTGAAATTAGGAATTTTGAGAGGAAACAAAATTGACATATTATGTAGCCCACTTATGTCTTTTTACTCTCCCTGGTGGAGAGATCATTATTGTTGTTGTTGTGTTGTTGTTTGCATCTGTTGCTGCTGATCTTTGCCAACAATTTAAGCTAAGAACAGCAGGGAACATCAGTCTTGGCACAGATGACAAAAAAGAAAAGGGCTCAGCCTACAAGGGTGCACCATCCATTATAAGTAATTAACTGTCATTCGAAATGAGGATTTCTGACCAGCCAACTTTTTAAAAAAGTGAGTTACTATGAAATTACCAGTGTGATTAATCTACAAGATGTACAGCTGATATATTTAAGCAAACTTTGAAAGAGTAATTTAAGTGGCCATTTAATTTACAGACACTAACCTCTTCCTTAAATTATGCATTAAATTGCTTTATTAAAATACACTCTTTTCACAGTACTCTTATTTGATTAACTAATAAAATCATAGACTCGTAGATCATTTGGAAGGAACTTTATAAATCATCTAATCTCAGCTCAGTGGAAAAACTCCAATATTACACAGGTCATCTTAATTATTACGTATGTCTAATATAGATTTAAAGAAAACATTCACTATTAAAATAAAATATTATATTTAAATATAACTCTGATTATTTTAAAAGCCTGTGGGAAGCTAGATAACTACTACGTTCTACACTGGAAAATGTAATGAAGTGCCATTGACATTCAGTTTTAGCATTTCATGTCCAAGTAGCAAATCTGATATATTAGCTCATGGAGTTAATGAATTGTTACCCAGATCTCAATTAATTCAATATAAAATTCTACTGCTAGCAGCTGAGCAGCCAGGGGCATATCCAGGTTTCTTTGAGGAGTCATGAGGTTTACAATTGCCCAAGGGCAAGAAACAAATGGAGAACCAGCTCTTTGTCAAAAACAAAATTGTGAAATGTTCTGTAGTTTCTCCACTGACATGCTTATCCCATGTGATTCTGCCTGGTACTAACACAACTGTATTATCAATCTCGGAAATGTGATTTTCATGTGACATAATTTCTCCCTTTCAGAATCAGAAGCTGTTCTTTATGAGAGGACAATGTACTTCAAAGTTTGGTCTATATCCAACCCATTGGAAAATTTGTGATAGGATCTTTTGAATATAATTATCCCTGAAGTGATAAAAGAGCTGGTACCATAGTCTCTGAAAGTAGGGTTGTGGTCAAAGGCACCAGGTCAGAAATGAGAGCAACTGCATGAACGTCTTGATGCAGTCACCAGGAGTTAAGACTGACTTGAAGACTATAGGTAAAGAGCTGGTCTTGTACATGGATAAGACCTTTGTCACAGTGGTAAAATATACTGGGAAAATACAAGATTGCTATTTCCAGCCAGGAAATCCTAACAGCTAGTGTATTTATATAGTCATTCTTACTTTATGGAATCTATTGGTTTGTACTCTTGGCTGAGATACTACATCAGTTTTATCACTATCTCTTATTCTTTTATTTCTTGGCCGATACTTGCCAGTGTCTGCTTTCTTTCTTTGAGGAAAATAGAACATAGCCCAGTTAACTACATGCTGACAATTTGTCCATTTTTTTTTAAAAAAACAAAACCCTTTGTCATTGAGGTTGAAAGAAAAGAGACAGTTTTCCTGCTTATTTGAAGGAAATTAAAGTTCTCATGGTTTAGGTGGGACATTTTACTACAAGATGATTGAGAGCTATGTGTGGTTGACCTCTTTTTCTACAGATATCTGTCTGAGGTAGGGGCATATCCAAAGAAGTATGAATAGTGGCCAAATGTGTAGGTTAAATAATCCTGGCCATTATTACTTGTTCCTTAGTCTATGAATCTCCATTAGATATTACTGCTACCGAGTTTGGCAATTCAGGCATTCCTCTGAGGACTGGTCAGGATCGAACTCCTAGCAATGGGCAAAGTTAGTCTGCAATACTGCATTCTAACCATTACGCCACTACAGCTCAAAGTGGGGAATTGACTCTAACTTTCAAGAAGCTAGAATGACATCATTACTGATGAAGGGAATTACTTGTGAGAATTAATTCTTTTTTTTTTTTTCCCTCTTTCAATATAAAATTTTTATTGTTTTCCAAAAAAGAAAAAAACATCACAAGTATTACACAATATTATAATATATCCCACCCCCCCGGACTGGGATTTGGTTTGGGAAGTGAGAATTAATTCTTAACATCATCAGAAGAAAACAATATCAGATTTGTCTATTACCAAAACAAGGGACAGATGGAAACCAAGCTAGCCATTCAAAGAAGAGGATCATCCAGTTTGTTGCATAACTTCAGCAGCAGAAAGAAGTACAAGAATCCAGACATTACTTTCACTATAAACAGCAATTTCTGAATTTCTTTTGTAACAACTTCTTACCTTTTTTACAATAAAATTGCTTAGCAGAAATTCCTGGATTCTTATGTCCTGCTTAGATGGATCCTGTCTAGCTTGCTGGGAAAAGCTTAACTTTATGCAGCTCTCGGGAATTTTCAGAATATTCAGGTCTCTTCTGCACATTGGTGCAGACACACGCAAACGTCCATCATAAATAAGCATCTTATTTCTAGTCTTAGAACTCATTAAAACTTGCTTTCCCTTCATTGAACTCAGATGTGGACACAATGCCAAATCTCTTCCTTCCTTGAGAAAGAACAATAGCCCAAATGTCACGGATTGCCCATCCCGCCTATGCTGGATGGTAGCAGGTCCTGTGTTATGAATCATAAGGAATCTCTGAGGTGGAAACCCAAACTCATCTTAATCACTAAGTTCACTACTGTGATTTCAATTAGGGGCCATTCCTTCACTTCTTTTGATTACAAAACAACCACTTCACAAATGCATGGCACAACATAGGAGAACAAACGCATTAGGACAACATTCAGCAGTTCATCTGCATTTGAAAGACAAAGCTCACTCTTTTGAAGAAAAGCAAAGTCCACATTCTGGACAGAGAGGACCATTGGCTCGAAAGAGGGGTCAAACCCGCTGTCTACATTAAAATTGAACAGCCCTCTCTCAACAGAAGGGGAGGGATAAGACACCACGTATCTCCTATCTACACTGCAGTCCTTTCAGCAGTTGAAAGAAAATTCCACATCCATTTGCACTCTGATTCAGGTGACCCTGAGGCCCCAGATAAAGTGACCTCAACAGCTCTCAGAGAGAGTGCTAAGGACCAGGTGATTGCCATGAAATATGATCTTTCCATCTCCCCCACCATCCTATCAGAACTGATGAAGCTTCTTGAATGAGAAGCGAAACATCTTCGTTCTCAACAAAAGTAAACATTTCTTCCTGAAGGAAAACACATAGTCCAGTTGCTTTTTTGGGGGGAAAAAGCACCTTTGAGACAACCATGGCCTGGATGACTGAGAATCTCCACAGACATTCTTCTGATTATAGTATCTTCCATGTCCCAGATACCCAGCTGGACTACGGTAGGTAGGGAAATCCTGCAAAGGTGATATTCTTTTGGGAACTATTCCCACCATGTGGAAACTTAATTCATGCTACAAACTAAGACAGTTTTTTTGGTGTGAATGAAAAATGTACTTCAACTCTCTGTGGTCTTCCTTTGGCTTCCTTCCTCTGCCATATTATTCTTGAATAACATGCAAAAGGCTCTTCAACGCTAGCTCCATTTTGTCAATCCAATCCAAGCCTGCTGGCTTCTGGGTGGTCTTGCTGAAAGAGGAGAAAACCACACTGTGCTAGAGTGATATAGTAAGCACAATAAATACTGATGTTGCTACGTCAGGGGCCTTCTAAATGATTGTAATCAGGGCTTTTTTTCTCATAGAACGCCCAGAACAGAGTTCCGGCACCTTTTTTGGATGGAACCTTGTAGGGTAGGCAAGGCGGGTTGTATGACGTGTGTGAGTTCCGGCACTTTTTTTTTTTTTTTACAAAAAAAGCACTGATTGTAATAATAGAATATTTCCACCAGCCAAACCTTTCCTTTCTTCTTCTCTCTCTCTCCTTCCTTCCTTTCTTCCTTCCTTCCTTCCTCCCTCTCTCCCTCCCTCCTTCCCTCCCTCTCTTTTGTATATAAAAAATATATGAGAAAAATAACATGTGTCTCTGAATTCTAGGTACAATGCAAGGTAATTACAGGTTTAAAAGGTGAGACTGCATTGGGAAAATATGGTGTAGTGGTTAAAATATTGGACAGAACTAGGAAGATCCATCTTAAAGTCCAATCTCAGCCACTGAAGCTCAATGGGTGATTTTGGGTTTCTCTTTTTTTTCCACCCAATCTGCTTGACAGGGTTGTTGTGAGTATAAAATAAAGTCACTTTGAGCTCTTGAAGAAAAAGTGAAATACATACTTAACAAATCTGCATTGGAAGAATGTGAAATAAATTTACTATAACCTGACATTGAACCTCTATACTTAAAGAGCCTTTAAAAAAAAAAAGCTCTGAAAATTAGGGATATAATAATTGGCAATTAAAATAAATTCAGATCTTTAATTTTGTTTTGTTTTGTTTTTAAATAAAAATCAGTGCCATTGAATACTAATTTCTAGCCAGAAAAAGAAATCAGATATTTTTTCCTGACCAACAAGAGTTCTAACCTTCATGGCGTTTTTTGTAATGCCAGGCATTTTTGCAAAATTAGGCGTGTTGTTACAATGCTTTTCTGAACAACTAACAATGTTGCTTTTCATATGGATGAAAAGTTTTGAAATAAATTGGTATGTGCATGCCTGCAAATGCATAAAATATTATTTTCCCCAACAGATGGGGAAGAGTTTCATTTTCTGTCATTTTTAATTAGCCAGATCCTTATTTTCATATTAGATATGCAGATTCCTGATATGGATTGAATACGAACCCAGTTTTTTTGGAAGAAAAAAACAAAAAATTTGTTCAACAAAGCCGTTCCTTAAAATTGAGCTCAACCTAAGATGATTTGGTTGATGCTGCCCATAAATTTTCCATTGTTCTTAAGTTGCTTTGACTTGATTTTATATGAGTAATATTTTTATTCAGCGTTTTAAAATATATGTGCCAATTTGTGAAGCTTTCCAGGAAAAGAAAGGGAGTAAAAAAATGATAGACTTTTTGTGGAAATTGGCTCTTCCAATATTTGGCAAATTCAGAATTTGGAAATCCAGTTTACTAATTTATCAGTAAATCAGATATGTATTACCACACAAATTTATTTTTAGGGTACAGCCATTTTGATCTGTTGCAGTACAAAAACAACAGACTCCTACCACAGCACAAAAGCTAAAGTACATTCTCCAACTTTTATAGGTAAAAAATACATTTCCTGTTGTTTTCAGCAAACCCAGTGGGAGTTGTAATCCAATAACTGGCTGCATAATTCTGTGGCTTGAAACCTGACTAAAATAATACATTAAATCACCTTCATAATTAAGCCATTCAAAAAATAATAATAAATTGAGATAATTGTATCTTAACATTTTAGACATTTTAATAGGTTTTTGAAGCATACAAGAATAAAAACATACCCAAAAGATGTAAACGCCCTTTTACCCAATAGAATAAATATTCACGGATTTAAGACTATTCCCTGTACTCTAGCCTAGCAGTTCAAAAGCATACAAATGCAAGCAGATAAAAAGGTACAAATTTGATAGGAAGGTAACAGTGCTCTGTGATGTCATGTTGACCACGGAAATTTCTTCAGACGGTTCTGACTCAAAGGCCTGAAAATAGAGATTAGCACCAGATAAGCAGTGCGGTACCACAAGGTTCCATCTTAGGCCCAGTACTCTTCAATATCTTCATAAATGACTTAGATGAGGGAATTGAAGGGGAACTCATCAAACGTGCAGATGACACAAAACTGGCAGGAGTAGCCAACACCTCAGAAGACAAAGTCAGGATCCAAAAAGATCTTGACAAACTTGAATGGGCCCTGTCCAACAAAATGAGTTTCAATGTGGAGAAAAGCAAAGTCTTACATTTAGGCAGGAAAAATCAAAGGTACAAGTACAGATTGGGCGAGACCTGGCTTAAAAACAGTAACTGTGAGAGGGACGTTGGAGTCCTAGTGGACGATCACTTGACCATGAGCCAGCAGTGTGCAGCAGCAGCCAAAAAAGCTAATACAATCCTGGGTTGTATAAACAGAGGCATAAAATCAAGACCACGCGAAGTATTAGTACCGCTTTATAAAATCCTAGTAAGACCACACCTGGAATACTGCAGCCAATTTTGGTCATCATATCACAAAAAAGATGTTGAGAGTTTGTAAAAAATTCAGAGAAGGGCAACTAAGATGATCCAAGACCTGGAGACTAAAACATACGAAGAATAGCTCAGGACTTGGGTCTGGCTAGTCTAAAGAAAAGAAGAAATAGGGGAGACATGATGGCAATATTCCAATACTTGAGGAACTGCAACAAAGAAGAGGGGGTCATGTTATTCACCAAAGCACCAGAGAGCAGGACAAGAAACAATGGTTGGAAACTGAACAAAGAGAGAAGCAGTCTAGAATTAAGGAGAAACTTCCTGACAGTAAGGACAATTAACCAGTGGAACAGCTTGCCTCCAGAAATTGTCGGCGCTCCATCACTGGAGATTTTTAAGAAGAGGCTAGAAGTCACTTGTCTGAGATGGTATAGGTTCTCCTGCTTGAGCAGGGGGCTGGACTAGAAGACCTCCAAGATCCCTTCCAGCAATATTCTATTCTTCACCACCACCTATAGTCAGCAACGACTAGCGGAATAAAATCCGCAGAGACTCCTTTACCTGTATTCTGCTTAAAGTCTTTAAACTCAGGATGGATCTACATTATATAAGACTCAAATATCTCCAGAAAGAGATTGCTGAAACAGTGGTGGTCCCTGTTCATCTATATTTATAATAGTTGTCAAAATTCAATAAATATTCTGTAATTACTTATTGACTCACCTCTCTGCCCTGTATGTCTTTAAAAAGGGCAGTGAAACAGGGTGTCTGTAACTAAATTGAATACTCCATTTATTGATATTTATAATAATAATAATAAAGTTGGAAGGGATCTTGGAGGTCATCTAGTCCAACCCCCTGCTCAGGCAGGAAACTTAGTCTATACTATTTCAGAACAATGGTTGTTCAGTCTCTTCTTAAAAACTTCCAGTGTTGGAGCATTCACAATTTCTGGAGGCAGGTTGTTCCACTGATTAATTGTTCTAACTGTCAGGAAAATTTTCCTTAGTTCCAGGTTGCTTCTCTCTTTGATCAGCTTCCATCCATTGCTTCTTGTCCTGCCTTCAGGTGCTTTGGAGAATAGCTTGCCACCACTTGCATGTAGTCTTCGATTTATGGCTGGGCACTTAGTGACAGTTTGCTGTTACATCTGCCCCCCAAAAAGGCACTTTAACCTGGATTTGAAGTTCTGACATCCACCACTGACACAGTCATGTGACCACATTTTGGGGTCTGGGCAACCAGCCTGCCTTTACAACTGTTTGCAGCATCCTCCTTTCACATGATTCCAATTTATAATGTTTTCCCCAAAAAACTTGTGTTTACTTCCAGTTTCCAGCAAAAAATGCCCCAGAGCAAACAATGGGTTCACTTAATGACTGCTCCATTAGTTTACCACCGCCACATTCATTTAATGATGGCTATGTCCACTAAATGACCTCTGCGAAAAGGTTCATAAAATCGGGCCCAGACACAGGATGACCAGCTTTTCAATGAAATGATGGCTCAGTTACAATCATAAGTTGAGGAGGGTGCTAAGAGAGAGTGCTAACGACCAGATGACTGTAAGGAGTACAAATCCTTCCATTCTCCACCATTCAGTCAGAACTGAAGAAGCTTCTTGGATAAGAAGTGAAACATCTATAAGGAAAAACAAAGGAAGTCCAGCTGCCTTTTGAAAAAGCACCTGTGGGATCTATGTGAAATCAAGGACCACAGGCTTTCTGCATTTTGATATCTTTCTAAATGTGGAAGAACTCATCATAATATCACAGGGAATGTATTCCTTAGTTTGGGAATAACACAGGAGAAGAATATCCTCTTTCGTGTAGTTATCATGTTTCCCTGCATACTAGGTTGTTGCCAAGTAATTTAGATGAGCTCTAAAAAATTTGCAATACATCTATGATGTATTTTAGCCTGCCAGCTTGATAATAACCCTGTCTTTGCATTCAAGACAATCAGGCAAGCAAGAGGTTTATTACATCCATGGTAGATCAAAACAAGGGGGGACATGATAGCAATGTTCCAATATCTCAGGGGCTGCCACAAATAAGAGGGAGTGAAGCTATTCTCCAAAGCGCCTGAAGGCAGGACAAGAAGCAACGGATGGAAACTAATCAAGGAGAGAAGCAACCTGGAACTAAGGAGAAACTTCCTGACAGTTAGAACAATTAACCAGTGGAACAACCTTCCTCCAGAAGCGGTGAATGCTCCAACACTGGAAGTTTTTAAGAAGAGACTGGACAGCCATTTGTCTGAAATGGTATAAGGTTTCCTTCCTGAGCAGGGGGTTGGACTAGATGACCTCCAAGGTCCCTTCCAACTTTATTATTATTATTATTATTATTATTATTATTATTATTATTATTATTATTATTATTATTATTATTATTATTATTATTATTATTAGTCGTAGTAGTAGTAGTAGTAGTAGTAGTAGTATTAAATGGTAGATGGTTTCAGAGACATTTTCATCTGCAATATCCCTTTCGCCTTCAGACCAATAATCAAGTAAGCAATACCCTAATCAAGAAACTGCTACAGAGCCATTAGCTGCCCGCATCCACCAGACAGGCAAGAAACCAGAATGTAAAGAGACAGCAAAGAGCATTCCTTACTAGCACTGATGATGTTACCTAGTTAAGATAATGAAACGTCTGCAAGAAAACAAGCAAGCTCAGAGAGCACCCCTCATATCCCTTGCTGCAATTTCCAATGCATTATATCTTCTTTAAGAACCATCTGTTGAGAAAAAGGGAAAGCACTCAAGAAATAGAAAGAACTACCTATTGCAATAATAACCGACAATACAGTAATAATCGCTAATTTCATTATAGATATCATATGATCCTCAACGTACAATCATTCATCTAGCGACTGCTTGAAGTTACAATAGCACTGAAAAAAGAGCAATCGCTCGCTCCCTCCCCCACCCGCCAGCAAGAAATTGACTCATAAGGCACTGACATAGTCTCCATCTTCCCATATTTCTTCACAACAGCCCTGTGAGGAAGGTTGGGCTGAAAGTGATCAAAGTGTCCATCTGTGGCTACACATGGAATAGAAACAGAATCTCTCTGATGTCGGCCAAATGCATTAGACTCTACAGTGACCTTGCCCTTCCTATTTCATTTTTCAACTGCATCCTACTCTGATGGGGGGGGGACGCGGTGGCTCAGTGGTTAAGATGCTGGGCTCGTCAGCTGGAAAGCCAGCAGCCCAGTTTTCGAGACTGAAGAGCCATGCAATAGAGTGAGCTCCCGTCTTCGCCCCAGGTCCTGTCAAACTAGCAATTCAAAAGCATGCAAACGCAAGTAGATAAATAGATATCACTCCAATGGGAAGGTAACAGCACTCCATGATGTCCTGCTGGCCACATGACCGTAGAAATGTCTTCAGACAATGCTGACTCAATAGCCTTGAAACGGAGATGGACATTGCCCCCTATAGTTAGCAACAACTAGCGGAGTAAAATCCGCAGGGACGCCTACTCTGATGCTGAGTGTACACTATCCTTTCCTTTGGCTGCTAGAGGTCAGGTAGACTGGTCCCACCATAGCTCTCTGGGGATCCCCGTGATCCTATTTTTAAGGCATCAATGTTGCTGCAAATATTGCCTGATGCTATGGGAAAAGCAACATCTCCTTCTCTCTGAACTTCAGCAAGGATCCAGATTGGAACCATCTCTGAAAGAATGACCCAACAGATCATGAGTTGTCTGATATATATTAAGAGGAGCAACTGGTGCCTCCTTCTCCTGGTGGCAGCCGATGCTTTGGTGGAAAAGTAGGGAATGAAGTTAAGGAATCAACCAATCACTTTCCTTCACTTGCTCCAGGTCAAAAGTGTAAGGACAACATCATTTACCAGCCTTGACAGATGAGAACTTCGCTACTGTGGCAGCATAATTTTTATAGGCATTTTTCCCTACCAATTCAAGCATTAGAGGAATGGATTAGGATTTAAGGGTTAGAAAAGACTAAGATGATTGTAAGGAAGAACCCTTCAATATCCTCCACCATTAGCCATGCTTAGCTGGAGTTACTTTAACTCCCCCTGTAAACCCACCAGGTGATTTCAACAACACCCTGACAAATCACATAGATCCTATTTATTTGCTATTTCTACGCACTGTGTAAATGCACGAACTTGGCCAAAGAAATTCTAAAACTTCTTGATTTTCCATGACAGAGTTTCACATTTCCTTTGGCTAAAAACGGATGGAAAATATGTCCAGCTATTTAGGCAAATCTCACTGCAAATCTACTCCCAGCCCACCTGATGTCAGAATAAGGAGGTGCAATTATATTGCAATAATGATTTTCTCTTACCCATTTGTCATGCTTATTGCTTTTCCCCAAACCGCAGTGGCCAGTTGCTTCTTTTAGTGCACTCCAGAGGTTTGGCCCAAATCTCATTTTACTGATGTCACATTGGGAAGGATGAATGGAAACGTAAGGGAACATGGGCTTGCATAGTTCAGGCTGATGAATCATCTCNTCCTGACAGTTAGAACAATTAACCAGTGGAACAACCTGCCTCCAGAAGCGGTGAATGCTCCAACACTGGAAGTTTTTAAGAAGAGACTGGACAGCCATTTGTCTGAAATGGTATAGGGTTTCCTGCCTGAGCAGGGGGTTGGACTAGATGACCTCCAAGGTCCCTTCCAATTTTTTTTTTATTATTATTATTATTATTATTATTGCTATTATTATTATTATTATTATTATTATTATTATTATTATTATTATTATTATTATTATTATTATTATTATTATTATTATTATTATTATTATTATTATTATTATTACCTCTACTGCTGAAGGTAATGGCTGGTGATTTGGGTTTGTTCTCCAGAGGGACTCCATCTTCATTTTCCATCAATTTTAGTGCATTTTAGAAAGGCAAACAATCATTGCTGCTGTGCCTTGCAAGGAGAATTTTCAGAAGCCACAGTGGTTCTTCACTTTTCTGACTTCATACACCAAGTAATTTACCCTCTGTTCTTTGTTCAATTTCCGTTGTGTTTTTTTAAAGAAATCGTTTCATCTCAGTTTTAGGAAACGCCTAAAGGCACCATCTGCTTCCTAATTTATGATAAAAACTATTCAAAAATTCAAAAGGCTATATCTCCCCAGTGTGTCAAAATCTTGTGAGGCTTTGGAGATTCCACACAAGAAGTTGTGACAACAGCTGAATCCCGCATATCATATTATCTCATGCCCAGATTGTGTGATTTCAGCATTCCGTTTTGGGGGACTTTAGGAAATTGGGACTTTTGATGGGTGGTTTAAAGATCTGCACGTTTTAGAGCATCCCTTGTGCTCCTTAAACCCTCCAGTGCCCCAGATTCAAAAAATAGGAAAGTCAATATTTCATTTCACCCATCCTACCATCTGGAAAGGCTGAAAAAGAAATGGTGGCAGACAGCAATTTTTTTGCGCTCCTGTTTTGCACAATGCAAAGTGGCAGCATCAAGCCAATTTTGGTCAACCTCAGAAAGCCAAGTAGGTTAGTTCTTGGATGACTGACATTCCCAGACTGTAGACTAGACTGGGAAGTGGAAAGAAACATTCCAGCATGGCAAATCACCTCCATAGCGTTGCCAACAAAATTACATAGATAGGCCCAGGAGATCACCAAGCTCAGTTCAAAGGAAATTTTATTTATATGTATGATCCAGACCATCACATGTCCTAAGTTATTGATGAGGGAACTTCTCAGTGGCAACTTCAATGCTGGCAGTTTGGCTTGCCACCTGCCACCCCTTCCATTAAGTCCTTGCCTAAAGTAAACTTGTGACTGTTTCTGTGCAACTTCAATAAACACATCTGGACCCACACTCTGCCTCCTCTGCTCTCAATCACTTCAAAGAGGTTTTGAAGAGATTGAGAACCATTTATACCCACTTTTGGCTCTTGCCATTATCATCACACTCAGCCATGGCTGTCCAAAGTTGCCATCATCTTGGAAACTGTCATAGAGGAGATTGCTAACACCCTTTGACACATACCAGGCAGCCTTGGCCAGCTGCCGTTGCAAGCCAGCCAAGCCAGAGCTATCACCGTCCCACCGCTGCTCACTCGACAAATTTTACCACCCAGAAAGTCTAAATTAGGTGTATTGGGCCATTAGCCATTTCAGGCTCATTGACTGATTGAAATCATAATCAATGGCAACTTTCATAACAAAAATCCAGAATGTAGAATCCAGTGAAAAGGTAAGTAAGCCAATGCTGATGGGAATGGAAAGTTATTTTATTTCATGTAGACTCTGTCAACTTGGAGGAAGGGAGCTGCTAGAAGATTTGAGATGATAAAAAAGAAAGCAAACAACATCTGCCAAGGAAACCAACATTTCTTTCCTTTGGGCTGTTATTTTTTTTCTGAGAAGTCAGACTAAGATTATAAAAGTATGATTTCTTCTTGATGCTGCTGGCTGTTGAGTTTGGAATGAAAGGTTTCTCGCTCATTTTTAGTCCACCAAATAAGGATTTCTGTCTCTACATTTAGAAACAGGAAGTGTGTGTAGGTGGTCCTTGACCTACGACTAACCACTTAGTGACTGTTCGAAGGTACAACCCACCCGAAAATGGGGACTTACAACCCAGATTTGAAATTCCAATGACTGAGCTCCCTCCACAGTCATGTGACCAAACCAGACGCTCAGCAACACGGCTGCATTTATGAACGTTTACAACATCCTGCAGTCACGTGACCATATTTTATAAGGCTTTTGCCAAAAACTGGTTCTTACTTCAATTTTTTTGTCAAAATCGCACCCAATTTTGGTTTCCTTAAAGAACATTGTGTTTGCTTAATGACTGTGGCATTTGCTTAACGATCATGAATTACTAAACTTGGGTTAGTCAGTTTTATGGCCCTCACATCCTACGACCATAATGGGCAATCATATGTCAAGGACTACCTGTATGGTGCACGTGGGTACTATTGGGTGCAAAATTGAATTATCTGCCATAAACCATAAAGCATATGGAAAAGAGAGTTATGAGGCTTTTGATGTGATATTTTAAGGCTATAATAAGTCTTAAAAATAACACAATAAAATGCTAACTATCTGTATGCAGAGAATCTCTCAGGACAGTTTTCCTCAATCTGGCAGCCTTTCAACCTGTTACACTACAACTCAGCCGGCAACCAGCATGGCCAACACATTCTCAAAGCTCTCTAGAAAGACAACAAAAGACAATTACCCATTGTACAATTGCGTGAGTAAATAGCTCTATCAATCATCCTCTAACCACCATACTTTTTTTTTCTTTTGAACTCAATTGTGAGACATAGCTGAATTTTATTTAATTGCATTATGGACTTTTAATGCGAATCACATTTTTTTTTAAAAAGGAAACTAATTAAATATTTTAAAAAGCCAAATACTCAGGATGTTACGAAACAGCCGACCAATCCACAAACAATAACTCCAACACAGCCAACCAACCCACCTACAGCAACAAAGCCAGCACTCCACACACACACACCAATATTTATAGAGAGACGGCAGCTCCGATCACACTTTGCTCGCACAAGCACGAAGCCGAAGACCCCAGCCTGAAGATGACGAGTGGGACCTCGTTGAAACGTCGCCAAGATACTCTCATTCTTACATGGGAAAAGACCTGAATACGCCAAGACCTGCATACCTGTACCCGTGAAAATCTACGAAAACAAATATATATACATATATATATCCAAATTTCTTTTTCTGACAAAGAGTAAAGAAAAAGAAATTTGGATTTAAAATGTTTCGCAGTTGCAACTTGAGCCTGCTTAACGCCCCTAGCTGGGGGCTGCATGGTAAAAGATATTGTTAAAACACGAGCACCAGGGAATATGATAGAAAATTTGGTTTAATGTTAAAATTACTAAAATTACTAATAAAACCAATTAAAACACCTAGCTTTCGTCAGCCACCTGCTGACGTCTTCAGGGCTCAAAATGTCAGTCCATGGGAGTTACTTTTGTAGCTTGACTAGCGTGTGCGCACGGCTTCTTGACCTCGTTGTTGGGCCGGTCATGACTAGGCACATTCCTGACGCCGGTTCCTTGGTAACAGCTTCCTCCCTCCCATACCTCTCATCCACACGGCTGACGTTAGCCGTGTGGATGAGAGGTATGGGAGGGAGGAAGCTGTTACCAAGGAACCGGCGTCAGGAATGNCAATTATATTGCAATAATGATTTTCTCTTACCCATTTGTCATGCTTATTGCTTTTCCCCAAACCGCAGTGGCCAGTTGCTTCTTTTAGTGCACTCCAGAGGTTTGGCCCAAATCTCATTTTACTGATGTCACATTGGGAAGGATGAATGGAAACGTAAGGGAACATGGGCTTGCATAGTTCAGGCTGATGAATCATCTCAAGCTTGCTTTGGCGGTTTGCAAATAGGCTGGGTCTGCTAGGCCACGGCTTACATCAAAATGTAAACCAGCACTCTGAGTACAATGGACTTAAAAAGGGGGTCTTCCTAACTCTTTGTTTCTCTGAAAGGAGGTTGGAATTGAAGGGGAGGAAGTAAGGGGGAGCCCAGGACAAAAATTTAAAGATGGCAAATGCCAGCTAAATCATAGCTAAGACGAAAACTGGGAGGAGGTAGAGTATTATAAGCTGTTCAAGCTGCTTTCATTTCCCCTTGTGATGTCAACAGAAATCCTTTGCATGACCGTAGCATTGTTATCAATCATCCACCATCTGCTTTTCCTCCCTACTGTACCGTATAGTAGGAGGCATTGGGGTGAAAACAGTTTGCAAAAGCAGCTGGAATCTCTAAGCCTTGAATGAGCGCCAGTGGGTTTTGCAGATTGCTCCGAAAATCCAAGCAATTAATCTCCAAAGTCTGGAGATAATGCAGCCCAATCCTTGTAGTTTACGATTTCCAAACAAGCCGATAACCCTCATTATTAAGTGAGGGTATCAATGCTATTAGGAGATGGGGGATGATTTAAGCCCATCTAGACATAGCTTCCAGGGCCATGAATAAATAAGTGGGGTTATTTTTTTAGCAAGATATGAGCAAGTAACACAATACAGAGCTTCATTCTTCAAAGGCCAGTGAGTCTGTTATCGTTCTTTTTTTTTTTTTGTCCCCTATTTTTCTTTTTCTTGTGGTCACTAGTGAGGCATACTAGTATTGCAGTACAGGTACTTAGGCTGCAACTGAGCCCAAAATTTCTGCTGCTAAGTGAGATATTTGTTAAGTGAGCTTTGCCCCATTTTATGACCTTTTTTGCCACAGTTGTTTAGTGAATCACTGCGGGTGTTAAGTTAGTAAGGCAGTTGTTAAATGAATCTGGCTTCCCCATTGACTTTGCTTGTCGATCGCATGAGCCCAGGATATTGCAACTGTCATAAATATGAGTTGGTTTCCAAGAATCTGAATTTTGATCGCATGGCCATGGAGATGCTGCGTTGGTTGTAAGTGTGAAAAAGGGTCATAAGTCACTTTTTTCAGTACCATTGTAACTTTGAATGTTCACTAAACAAACTGTTGTTAAGTCAAGTACTATGTCTAGTTTAATGAAGAGAAGGACGAGGGGGGACATGATAGCAGTGTTCCAATATCTCAGGGGCTGCCACAAAGAAGAGGGAGTCAAGCTATTTTCCAAGGCGCCTGAAGGCAGGACGAGAAGCAACGGATGGAAACTGATCAAGGAGAGAAGCAACCTAGAACTAAGGAGAAACTTCCTGACAGTTAGAACAATTAACCAGTGGAACAACCTGCCTCCAGAAGCGGTGAATGCTCCAACACTGGAAGTTTTTAAGAAGAGACTGGACAGCCATTTGTCTGAAATGGTATAGGGTTTCCNCAATTATATTGCAATAATGATTTTCTCTTACCCATTTGTCATGCTTATTGCTTTTCCCCAAACCGCAGTGGCCAGTTGCTTCTTTTAGTGCACTCCAGAGGTTTGGCCCAAATCTCATTTTACTGATGTCACATTGGGAAGGATGAATGGAAACGTAAGGGAACATGGGCTTGCATAGTTCAGGCTGATGAATCATCTCCAGCTTGCTTTGGCGGTTTGCAAATAGGCTGGGTCTGCTAGGCCACGGCTTACATCAAAATGTAAACTAGCACTCTGAGTACAATGGACTTAAAAAGGGGGTCTTCCTAACTCTTTGTTTCTCTGAAAGGAGGTTGGAATTGAAGGGGAGGAACTAAGGGGGAGCCCAGGACAAAAATTTAAAGATGGCAAATGCCAGCTAAATCATAGCTAAGACGAAAACTGGGAGGAGGTAGAGTATTATAAGCTGTTCAAGCTGCTTTCATTTCCCCTTGTGATGTCAACAGAAATCCTTTGCATGACCGTAGCATTGTTATCAATCATCCACCATCTGCTTTTCCTCCCTACTGTACCGTATAGTAGGAGGCATTGGGGTGAAAACAGTTTGCAAAAGCAGCTGGAATCTCTAAGCCTTGAATGAGCGCCAGTGGGTTTTGCAGATTGCTCCGAAAATCCAAGCAATTAATCTCCAAAGTCTGAAGATAATGCAGCCCAATCCTTGTAGTTTACGATTTCCAAACAAGCCGATAACCCTCATTATTAAGTGAGGGTATCAATGCTATTAGGAGATGGGGGATGATTTAAGCCCATCTAGACATAGCTTCCAGGGCCATGAATAAATAAGTGGGGTTATTTTTTTAGCAAGATATGAGCAAGTAACACAATACAGAGCTTCATTCTTCAAAGGCCAGTGAGTCTGTTATCATTCTTTTTTTTTGTCCCCTATTTTTCTTTTTCTTGTGATCACTAGCGAGGCATACTAAAATTTAATTAAATTTTAACTGGGTGTAATATGTTAGCTTTTTATCATTTGTCAGCCGCCCTGAGTCCGAAAGGAGAAGGGCGGGATATAAATACAATTAATAATAATAATAATAATAATAATAATACTAGTATTGCAGTACAGGTACTTACGGCCGCAACTGAGCCCAAAATTTCTGTTGCTAAGGGAGATATTTGTTAAGTGAGCTTTGCCCCATTTTATGACCTTTTTTGCCACAGTTGTTTAGTGAATCTCTGCGGGTGTTAAGTTAGTAAGGCAGTTGTTAAATGAATCTGGCTTCCCCATTGACTTTGCTTGTCGGAAGGTCACAGAAGATGATCGCATGGGCCCAGGATATTGCAACTGTCATAAATATGAGTCGGTTTCCAAGAATCTGAATTTTGATCGCATGGCCATGGAGATGCTGCGTTGGTTGTAAGTGTGAAAAAGGGTCATAAGTCACTTTTTTCAGTACCATTGTAACTTTGAATGTTCACTAAACAAACTGTTGTTAAGTCAAGTACTATGTCTAGTTTAACGAAGAGAAGGACGAGGGGGGACATGATAGCAATGTTCCAATATCTCAGGGGCTGCCACAAAGAAGAGGGAGTCAAGCTATTCTCCAAGGCACCTGAAGGCAGGACAAGAAGCAACGGATGGAAACTAATCAAAGGGAGAAGGAACCTAGAACTAAGGAGAAACTTCCTGACAGTTAGAACAATTAACCAGTGGAACAACCTGCCTCCAGAAGCTGTGAATGCTCCAACACTGGAAGTTTTTAAGAAGAGACTGGACAGCCATTTGTCTGAAATAGTATAGGATTTCCTGCCTGAGCAGGGGGTTGGACTAGATGACCTCCAAGGTCCCTTCCAACATCATCATCATCATCATCATCATCATCATCATCATCATCATCATCATCATCATCATTATTATTATTATTATTATTATTATTATTATTATTATTATTATTATCTCTACTGCTGAAGGTAATGGCTGGTGATTTGGGTTTGTTTTCCAGAGGGACTCCATCTTCATTTTCCATCAATTTTAGTGCATTTTAGAAAGGCAAACAATCATTGCTGCTGTGCCTTGCAAGGAGAATTTTCAGAAGCCACAGTGGTTCTTCACTTTTCTGACTTCATATACCAAGTAATTTACCCTCTGTTCTTTGTTCAATTTCCATTGTTTTTTTAAAGAAATCGTTTCATCTCAGTTTTAGGAAACGCCTAAAGGCACCATCTGCTTCCTAATTTATGATAAAAACTATTCACAAATTCAAAAGGCTGTATCTCCCCCGGGTGTCAAAATCTTGTGAGGCTTTGGAGATTCCACACAAGACGTTGTGACAACAGCTGAATCCCGCATATCATATTATCTCATGCCCAGATTGTGTGATTTCAGCATTCCGTTTTGGGGGGCTTTAGGAAATTGGGACTTTTGATGGGTGGTTTAAAGATCTGCAAGTGTTAGAGCATCCCTTGTGCTCCTTAAACCCTCCAGTGCCCCAGATTCAAAAAAAGGAAAGTCAATATTTCATTTCACCCATCCTACCATCTGGAAAGGCTGAAAAAGAAATGGTGGCAGACAGCAATTTTTTTTGCGCTCCTGTTCTGCACAATGCAGAGTGGCAGCATCAAGCCAATTTTGGTCAACCTCAGAAAGCCAAGTAGGTTAGTTCTTGGATGACTGACATTCCCAGACTGTAGACTAGACTGGGAAGTGGAAAGAAACATTCCAGCATGGCAAATCACCTCCATAGCGTTGCCAACAAAATTACATAGATAGGCCCAGGAGATCACCAAGCTCAGTTCAAAGGAAATTTTATTTATATGTATGACCCAGACCATCACATGTCCTAAGTTATTGATGAGGGAACTTCTCAGTGGCAACTTCAATGCTGGCAGTTTGGCTTGCCACCTGCCACCCCTTCCATTAAGTCCTTGCCTAAAGTAAACTTGTGACTGTTTCTGTGCAACTTCAATAAACACATCTGGACCCACACTCTGCCTCCTCCGCTCTCAATCACTTCAAAGAGGTTTTGAAGAGATTGAGAACCATTTATACCCACTTTTGGCTCTTGCCATTATCATCACACTCAGCCATGGCTGTCCAAAGTTGCCATCATCTTGGAAACTGTCATAGAGGAGATTGCTAACACCCTTTGACACATACCAGGCAGCCTTGGCCAGCTGCCGTTGCAAGCCAGCCAAGCCAGAGCTATCACCGTCCCACCGCTGCTCACTCGACAAACTTTACCACCCAGAAAGTCTAAATTAGGTGTATTGGGCCATTAGCCATTTCAGGCTCATTGACTGATTGAAATCATAATCAATGGCAACTTTCATAACAAAAATCCAGAATGTAGAGTCCAGTGAAAAGGTAAGTAAGCCAATGCTGATGGGAATGGAAAGTTGTTTTATTTCATGTAGACTCTGTCAACTTGGAGGAAGGGAACTGCTAGAAGATTTGAGATGATAAAAAAGAAAGCAAACAAAATCTGCCAAGGAAACCAAAATTTCTTTCCTTTGGGCTGTTATTTTTTTTCTGAGAAGTCAGACTAAGACTACAAAAGTATGATTTCTTCTTGATGCTGCTGGCTGTTGAGTTTGGAATGAAAGGTTTTTCGCTCATTTTTAGTCCACCAAATAAGGATTTCTGTCTCTACTTTTAGAAACAGGAAGTGTGTGTAGGTGGTCCTTGACCTATGACTAACCATTTAGTGACTGTTCGAAGGTACAACCCACCCGAAAAGGGGGACTTACAACCCAGATTTGAAATTCCAATGACTGAGCATCCTCCACAGTCATGTGACCAAACCAGATGCTCAGCAACACGGCTGCATTTATGAACGTTTACAACATCCTGCAGTCATGTGACCATATTTTATAAGGCTTTTGCCAAAAACTGGTTCTTACTTCAATTTTTTTGGCAAAATCGCACCCAATTTTGGTTTCCTTAAAGAACATTGTGTTTCCTTAAAGAACATTGTGTTTGCTTAATGACTGTGGCATTTGCTTAACGATCATGAATTACTAAACTTGGGTTAGTCAGTTTTATGGCCCTCATATCCTACGACCATAATGGGCAATCATATGTCAAGGACTACCTGTATGGTGCACGTGGGTACTATTGGGTGCAAAATTGAATTATCTGCCATAAACCATAAAGCATATCGGAAAAGAGAGTTATGAGGCTTTTGATGTGATATTTTAAGGCTATAATAAGTCTTAAAAATAACACAATAAAATGCTAACTATCTGTATGCAGAGAATCTCTCAGGACAGTTTTCCTCAATCTGGCAGCCTTTCAACCTGTTACACTACAACTCAGCCAGCAACCAGCATGGCCAACACATTCTCAAAGCTCTCTAGAAAGACAACAAAAGACAATTACCCATTGTACAATTGCCTGAGTAAATAGCTCTATCAATCATCCTCTAACCACCATACTTTTTTCTTTCTTTTGGACTCAATTGTGAGACATAGCTGAATTTTATTTAATTGCATTATGGACTTTTAATGCGAATCACATTTTTTTAAAAAAAGGAAACTAATTAAATATTTTAAAAAGCCAAATACTCAGGATGTTACGAAACAGCCGACCACTCCACAAACAATAACTCCAACACAGCCAACCAACCTACCTACAGCAACAAAGCCAGCACTCCACACACACACACCAATATTTATAGAGAGACGGCAGCTCCGATCACACTTTGCTCGCACAAGCACGAAGCCGAAGACCCCAGCCTGAAGATGACGAGTGGGACCTCGTCGAAACGTCGCCAAGATACTCTCAATCTTACCCGGGAAAAGACCTGAATACACCAAGACCTGCATACCTGTACCCGTGAAAATCTACGAAAACAAATATATATACATATATATATCCAAATTTCTTTTTCTGACAAAGAGTAAAGAAAAAGAAATTTGGATTTAAAATGTTTCGCAGTTGCGACTTGAGCCTGCTTAACGCCCCAAGCTGGGGGCTGCATGGTAAAAGATATTGTTAAAAGAAAAACTGCAGTATAGCAGTTAAAAATGTCAAGGTGTACTCAATCAGACCGGTCTGTCTGAGAAAGTGGTACATTTGTAAGCCAATAGAACTTTGTAAGTATTATAGCTCTCAGCTTTAAAATTAAATACACATATTAAAAATAAATAAATAAATATCCTAGTGGGACAGACTCAACTGTCAAGTCCTTCTAAAGGCCTAGAGGACAATTTTGTCTCCATTCTCAAAGTTTTGGTTACTGGTTCTACCTCTGCTTTTGCAAGGAATTTTGAAGAGGGAGAGGTAATTTTGTGGCGTGTATTCCGTTCTTGAGACCTGATAAAATCATTACAGGGAAAGGAATTGGTCATGGGATTGCCAGCTTCCTTTTCTAAATTACCATTAAGGAGATAAAGTGGTTTTGTGTTTATTCAAGAAGGTTTCCTACTGGGTATCTAGATGAAAGGAAAGGAAGGGGGAGTGAAGGGATCAAAGAAGCAATGTGAGCTTGAAATGGCTGGAGACCTTGCAAATTACATCTGAACTCTTCTCCTAATACACATGTAAAGAAGCTGGGGAGCACATTTTGAATTAGTCATAGTTCAAAGCTGAAAACCCCCTTCAAGCCCCATTGGGGTCCAAACAGGGGACGTGCTTTTGATTACATCAGCTTCTTTTCTCTTACTGGAGTTTAGATTTTGATGCTACAGACAGTACTTAACAGAATAATAGAATTGGAAGGGACTTTGGAGGTCTTCTATCTAGTCCAACCCCCTGCTCAGGCAGGAAATCCTATACCATTTTAGGCAAATGGTTCTCCAATCTCTTTTTGAAAATCCCAAAGATGCTTTTTCATGAGGCAACTGGACTTTCTTGTTTTTCCTTGAAGATATTTCGTTTCTCATCCAAGAAGCTTCTTCAGCTCTGACTGGATGGTGGGGAATGGAAAGATTTATACTCCTTGCAGACAGCTGGTCATTTGCATTCTTTTAGAGAGTCATTGGGGCCACCTGGAGTTTTTCTGTGTCCTCAGGGTCCCCTGAGTAGTGCAAATGGGTGTGGAGCCTTCTTGGAACTGCTGAAAGGATTGTGTTGTAGACAGGAGATAGATGATGTCGTATCCCTCCCCCTCTGTTGAGAGAGGGCTGTTCAGTTTTGACATAGATGGCCTCTTTGACCCCTCTTTCAAACCAGCGGTCCTCTCTGTCCAAAATGTGGACTTTGCTGCCCTCTCTCAACAGAGGGGGAGGGATCCGGCATCATCTATCTCCAGTCTACAACACAGTCCTTTCAACAGTTCCAAGAAGGCTCCACAGCCATTTGCACTACTCAGGTGATTCTAAAGACACAGATAAGCCTCCAGGTAGCTTTAATGACTTGCTAAAAGAATGCAAATGAACAGCTGTCTGCAGGAGTATAAATCTTTCCATTCCCCACCATCCAGTCAGATCTGAAGAAGCTTCTTGGATGAGAAGCAAAATATCTTCAAAGACAAACAAGTAAGTCCAGTTGCCTCATGAAAAAGCATATTTGGGATAACTATGACCTGGATGACTGAGAATCTCCATAGACACTCTTCTTAAAAACCTCCAGTGTTGGAGAATTCACAACTTCTGGAGGCAAACCATTCCACTGATTAATTGTTCTGACTGTCAGGAAATTTCTCCTTAGTTCTAGGTTGCTTTTTTCCTTGATTAGTTTCCATCCACTGCTTCTTGTCCTACCTTCAGGTGCTTTGGAGAATAGATTGCCCCCCTCTTCTTTGTGGCAGCCCCTTAGATATTGGAACACTGCTATCATGTCACCCATCTGCAGTTTATAGTGTAAAATTGTGGTTATAAGGTGTTGGTATTAGGGAGACCCAAGTTAAAATCTCTATGGAATTTTCTGCATGGCTGGGCTAATTGCTATTTTCAGCCCAACATGTACACTTTTTCAGAGCAACTTGTCATCTTCTGTCATCTTCTATATTATCATATAATAATAATAATAATAATGATAAAGTTGGAAGGGACCTCGGAGGTCATCTAGTCCAACCTCCTGCTGAGGCAGGAAACCCTATACCATTTCGGACAAATGGCTGTCCAGTTTCTTCTTAAAAACTTCCAGTGTTGGCGCATTCACCGCTTCTGGAGGCAGGTGGTTCCACTGGTTAATTGTTCTAACTGTCAGGAAGTTTCTCCTTAGTTCTAGGTTGCTTCTCCCCTTGGTCAGTTTCCACCCGTT
This sequence comes from Protobothrops mucrosquamatus, assembly GCF_001527695.2. Classification (NCBI taxonomy): domain Eukaryota; kingdom Metazoa; phylum Chordata; class Lepidosauria; order Squamata; family Viperidae; genus Protobothrops; species Protobothrops mucrosquamatus. The sequence goes on along the minus strand of NW_015387800.1, from coordinate 153,869 downwards.
GCTCCTTGTCCTGCCTTCAGGCGCTTTGGAAAATAGCTTGACTCCCTTTTCTTTGTGGCAGCCCCTGAGATATTGGAACATTGCTATCATGTCCCCCCTCGTCCTTCTCTTTGTTAAACTAGACATACCCAATTCCAGCAACCGTTCCTTATATGTTTTAGCCTCCAGTCCCCTAATCATCTTTGTTGCTCTTCTCTGTACTCTTTCTAGAGTCTCAACATCTTTTTTACATCGTGGTGACCAAATTAATTTAGAACTGCCTCAGCTTTATTGAGGAAGTCTCCTCCAGATCTGTTGAGATTTCAGCTCCCAGAATCCCCAGCTAGCACACTTCTGGAAACCTGGGAGTTATAGCCCAGCTCATCAAGGGAGCACCAGACTAAGGAATTATATAGCATGTATAATTAATCTCTCTTGTTGCCTATATCCCTGGGATGGAAGTTCTCATTGGTACCAGCAGTTCCCGATCTCTGTTAAAGAATGTTATCAGCAGATACATATTTCATTCTTGATTAACCCAATGATAGGGCTGAGCCATTGCTAAGCCTCAGTTTATTTATTTTTCAGTTTTGTCTACCACCATAATCAAAAGAATCTTGACAGCTGTCATCAGCTAGCTGAGGAATTCTGGGAGTTGAAGTCCACAAGTCATAAAAGGGCCAAGTTTGAAGACCCCTGCACTAAAATGTGTGGCACTAAGTTACGTTATAATTGCACTAGCATTCACACGTTCATTGGAATGTGCCCATGAAAAGCCATTGCTTTTGGTAAACCCACCATCCTAACAATGCTTCAGATCCTACGTTACACTTTCGGTAGGCCAACTCTGGTTAATGACTCTGGATGATCTTCAAACAGCTACGCAAGTTTGGATGTGGCTGCTGCATAGAAGGGAGGCCAGGTTTGCAAGACTAGATTGGAGAATTGAAAGAACACCCTGGAAAAAGGCAATTAAAAAAACAAAACCCCACAATTCTGTCTTTTTGTAGGGGGAAAAAAATGCAGGAAGGACATCTCAGTGAGGTTCTGAGAACTCAAGGGAAGTTTCAGCTTTTTAACCACAATGTCCTCACAAGTACATTGCACATCAAGTCAAGCACGCCTGAGAAAGAACAATGATGGAGCTGTCTGCGCTTGCCTTCCTCCTCTAAAACTTTTAATTGCACATTAGAGATTAAGCCTTCGATCTTCTTCGCAGCCAAGAATTGTTACGTGACACCTCTGTGCAACATAAATAGAAGCAATCTCTCTTTTTGATCGGTGCATGCAGGAATGCTGTCCTATCACGCATTCTGATTCCTCCGGTTTGCCTTATTTACTTAGCACCTGGGAAGTGAAATGTTGTGATGGGATTCTTGGCAGACCTGTGACTGGAGAGGCATCCACGGAGGTGTGGTTGCTAATTAGGAACGCTACTTACTTGGCTTCACTTGTGGACAGCCTCCATGCATGATTTGAGTCATTTAAACATGCCTCTATTGGGGGCTGTTTCCAAGAACATTAGACGCAGAGTACCAAAAACAGAAGTGTCTCTCTACATGGCATTTTAATGATTGATTGTTTTTAACACTTTGTATGACATTTGCGCATATCCCTGTCTTGAAATAATAACGCAAGACTCCATCTTTGCATAACAGATGGAAGGAGAGCAATGCTGTATTAGTGCAGCATTTATTTAAATTGGTGCTTTTCAAACTTTACATCTTTAAAATGTGTGGACTTCAATTCCCAGAATTCCCCAGCCAGCAACTTAAAGTTGGCATATTTGAAAACACTATTTTAAGTTGTGGTGAATTTTGAATTTTTCTAAAATGGAACAGGTTCATACAACTGCTGCAGGGGAAGATACTTCCTTGCAGGTGCCTGCCATGCTAAAAAAAAAACAAAACCTTTTCTGCAGAGTTCTTTAACCCTCTGAATACAGGTAGTCCCCGACTTATGTCTGTGATTGAGCCCAAAATTTCTATTGCTAAACGAGGCTGTTAAGTAATTTGTGCCTCATTTTACAACATTTTTGCCACAATTATTAAATGAATCACTGCAGTTGTTAAGTGAATCATGCAGTCATTTAGTGAATCTGCCTTCCCTCATTTGCTGGTTGGAAGGCAGCTGGGAAAATGGTGATCACATGAGCCCGGCACACTGCAACTGTCATAAATGCATGCCAGTTGCCAAGCACTGAATTTTGATCACATGACCATGGGGATGCTGCAACTGTCATTAAGTGTGAAAAACGGTGATAAGTCACTTTTGTCAGTGTAACTTTGAATGGTCCCTAAACAAATGGTTGTAAGTCAAGGGCTATCTGTATTTAATCCTAATACAGTAAAAGAATGAAACCATGGTTGTCTGTTTTACCTAGAACTAAGAAAAAAATTCCTGACAGTTAGAACAATTAATCAGAGGAACAACCTGCCTCCAGAAATTGTGGATGCTCCAACATTGGAAGTTTTTAAGAAGAGATTGGACAACTATTTGTCTGAAAGGGTATAGGGTTTCCTGACTGAGCAGGGGGTTGGACTAGAAGATCTCCAGGATCCCTTCCAACTGTGTTATTCTATTCTATTCTATTCTATTCTATTCTATTCTATTCTATTCTATTCTATTCCATTCCATTCCATTCCTATTTCATTTCTATTTCTATTACTTCTATACTTCTACCGAATTGGATCAGCCCATGGGAAGCTAATCTGACATTTTATTTTCAGCGGTGGAAAAGCAGGCATTTCAAAATACACAGAAAACATGACATACTTTTTATCAATTTGGGTTAGGTCTTTAAAAGCAACAATCAATCCAAGATTATGATCTTATATACTTTTGTTAGATGTATATATTACCAGGAAACGTGTCAAAAGCTGGCATTGTATAGAATGCCTAGGAAATCTATATAGAATGTGTGACTCTTTTAGGTAAAACATGAAATGTTTATGTTATTTTAAAATGCTGTAGACTTTCCCTAGTCATTGTATAGAATATCTAGGCATTATGCAGAATGACAATAACTCTTTAGGCAAAGTATGAAAAAAGAGTCATGAAAGGGTTAGGGAAAGGGGTGAGGGCTTATTGAAAAGACGTACATGAGAACGAAAAAAGAAATGCAAAATAAAGAGTCCTGGACTTACAACAGTTCATTTAACAACCATTCAAAGTTACAGTAGCACTGAAAAAGTGACTTATAACCATTTTTCACACTTATGACTGTCGCAGCCTCCCCACGGTCATGTGATCAAAATTCAGATGCTTGACAGTTAACTCATATTTATGAAGGTTACAATATCCCCGCGTCATGTGATCACTTTTTGTGACCTTTGGACAGGCAAAGTCAATGTGAAAGCTAGATTCACTTAACAATCCTGTTACTAACTTAACAACTGCAGTGATTCAGTTAACAACTGTGGCAAGAAAGGGGTCAAAACTTACTTAACAAATGTCTTGCTTAGCAACAGAAATTTTGGGCTTATGGTCGTTAAGTTGAGGACTACCTTTACAGGACTTTCTTACTGAAAAATAAAATAAAAGAAAAAAAACCAGTATTGACCTACCTGTTGTAAGAAGGAAGGCTAGAATGGCAATTTAGAGGGAGCATTTTATACTTTGCCAGTTTGCCTTTTGGCACTGCATAGCCTGCCTAGGAAATGTGTGAAATATTAAGTGTTTCATACTTTGACATCCCAGTTTTAGCATTCTACAGATTTCCCAGGCAGTCTATAAAATGCCTAATTTCACACATTGACGATAACATATATACCAGGCTGAGTCACCAGCATTTAAATCACTTCTGGTTAATAAGCTACATTGTCCTATGCCATACAACAAAATGATTTTTATTACCATTTCCCAGCAACCCATAAACTATTGCCCTCATCTAGGGAATGGGAAAAGATGATATTTCCCATTTTTGCTTTGTAGATAATGTCATATTACAGCAGCCAAAGTTTTAATGCTCTTCCATCGCCCCTCACCTCATAAGTTAAATGACAGGATAATGTGCAATCAAGAGTGACCATTTTGGCTGGCCAAAATCAACCATTTCTCTTCTTTCCAGCTCCCAGCCAAGTCATTAGCAGCAAGATAATATAACTTATTGCTGCTTACAAAGAAACTTCTTTGCTGCCTGAAGTTCTCATAGCCCAGCTCAGAATGTTTTGCACCAAGGAGTTAGGGGACAATAAAATGCTGCTTCGTTTGACAATCAAAGGCAAGGGGAAAAAAATGGATGCTTCTGGCAGGCATGTGATGGCTCCAAAATTCCTACATGATTCAGCCCCCAAAGCTTCCCTTTTTTGCAATCCTTAAAATCGCGAATTGCATTGTCAAAAGCAGAGATAATGTTCCTCTCATTTTCAGTGATAAAATGATGCACCTCCCAAGATGTAAGGCTGGACTGATGCTGAGAGAAAAATGCAGTACAAATGCAACATCACAGAAAGAGAAAACACTTTTTCCAAAGTATCTACCTTTCCGGATAGATTTTGCCTGCCCAATTTAGAGGGCAAAGAATTTGGAGGACCAGAGACCACCTCCTAAAGATCTCCACCAGTCTTGGTGAGGACTTCCACCTAGTCTTACAGTTTTCTGGGAAGCTGGTACAAGTCCTGATTTTCCAAAAATCCTCTCAGAAGTGCCTATGGACCACTGACACCTATATTAGTTTTATGCCAATGTTAATTAAGTAGCTTGATTTCAATCAGAATAGAACTGGAAGGGACCTTGGAGATCTTCTAGTCCAGTCCCTGCTCAAGCAGGAGACCCTATATCATTTTAAATAAGTGACTCTTCAGTTTCTTCTTAAAAACCCCCAGTGATGAAGTACCCACAACGTCTGAAGGTTCCACTGGTTAATTGTCCTCACTATTAGGAAGTTTCTCCTTAGTTCTAGGTTGCTTCTCTTCTTTTATTTATTTATTTTATTTATTATTTAAATTTATATACAGCCCTATCTCCCTTACGGGACTCAGGGCGGTGAACAGGCAATAATAAAAAAACAATAAATATTGAATAAAAAGCCTGCTCTAAAATACCCCATATAAAACCCCTAACAAAGCCCAATCAAAGCTACGCCAGGCCAGCCGCATGGAATAGATGGGTTTTCAAGGCTCGGCGGAAGAGGCGCAGGTCTGTAGTTGTACGTAGGTCGGGGGGTAGGTCATTCCAGAGGGCAGGAGCTACCACAGAGAAGGCTCTCCCCCTGGGGGTCACCAGCCAGCATTGACTGGCCGACGGCACCCTAAGGAGGCCCTCTCTGTGGGAGCGGACTGGTCGAAGGGAGACATTTGGTAGGAGGCGGTCTTGATTAGTTTCCATCCATTGTTTCTTGTCCTGCCTATAGGTGCTTTGGCAAATAAGTTGACCCCTCTTTTTTGTGGCAGCCCCTCAAATACTGGAATACTGCTATCATGTCACTCCTAGTCCTTCTTCTCTCTAGACTAGCCATACCCAATTCCTGCAACCATTCTTCATGTTTTAGTCTCCAGGCCTTTAATAATCTTAGTTGTTCTTCTCTGCACTTTTTCCAAAGTCTCAACATCTTTTTTGTAGTGTAGTGACTAAAACTGGATGCAGTATTCTAGTAAATGCATTCTTATTATGCATTTTTTTTGTTTTATGTTTTATTTCTCTCTGTAAATTGCCAAGAGTCTGTCTGAATAGAGATGCTGCATAAACTACATAAATCAATACTGTAGATCAGACATGTCAAACACAAGGCCCGGGGGCTGGATGCGGCCTGCGAAGTGGTTTCATGTGGCCCGCGAAGCCATCCTGGAAACAGTGAGGGAACGGCCCCCGCTGCCTTGGCCCTGGCCCAGGCCAGCCGGGAGCCAATGTACAATTTTGTGGTGGCCATCTTGGCACTTGCCCCGGTCCCACCCCGTTCTGCCAGAGACCCCATAGACACCCTTGATGTGAATGATGTAGAACTGGCCATGCCCACCCAATAGGCCACAGCCACTCCATCAACGCCCAGCCAGTAGGCTGCACCCACTCTGGCTACACCCACCTGCCCCCCCCCAGGGCAACCGCAATGCTGATGTGGCCCTCAGTGAAATTGAGTTTGACACCTCTGCTGTAGATCAATTAATTTTCTGGAAAATCTACCCTTGCCCACTTTTTAAAAGTGTGACCCAAAGGAAGGGAAGTAAGTTAATTTCTGCTTTAATGGAGGAGTATGTTTCAATTATTGTTAGATAAACAAATCTGTGTTTAAGGAACAAAGGAAATGTTTTATTTCTTTCTCTCATATGTTTTCCACCCTTTAAAATATAGCTCAGATAGAAATGTGGCATTCTGTTTTATGTATTAATAAATTTAACTTTTAACTCAAACATATTGAAGTATGCTAGCATTGATTGATAGCTGGGATAGACTATACTCTGCATTCATGAACAGCTTTTTATGAACATTTTTCTTTTTAATGGGATCTTCTGCTACTTAATTACTTGGTATTCTTTTAGCACTCTGCATATGCTCAGGAACCCATCCTTTCTAAGGGCTGTTGCTGAATTCAAACCTCTAATAACATTACATGCCTCCTTAATCTGGGGCTTCATTTGCGGAGTGATAACTTACAAAAAAAAGAAGTATTCATTAGTAACAAAATCATAGTTTTCACAGCACTGTTTTTAAAATAATTTTATTAAAAATAATAATTGTAATAGTAAAACCTTTAGTTTTGTAAAAAATGCAAAGGAAAAAAGAAAGAGAGAGAGAGAAAGAGAAAGAAAGAAAGAAAGAAAGAAAGAAAGAAAGAAAGAAAGAAAGAAAGAAAGAAAGAAAGAAAGAAAGAAAGAACTACCAATCTTCATCACAAGTGTAAACAATTTTAGTAACTTTCATCTCTTAATTTACACTAATGATCTCTTCATCAGATATCCCATCTCTTATTCATAAGCAAATCCTTAAAGCATCATCATTTCAGTCTTGGTGTGAGCAAAAGTCCATTGACAGCCAGACATAACAACATATCATTTTTAACCTTGATCAAATAAACCAATTTTATATCCCTTCTTTTACTTCTAACACTGTTGGTCCATTCAAGTAATGCCACAGAATTTCCATATTTTTTTTAACAAACCTCTTTTGTAAATCCAATATGTAAGAATTATCCAAGTCACTCTCAGTTTTTTATTTGTAATTCCCTTTGAATTTTTAAAGCATCTTTTTCATTCTTGTAGCCTTCATTTGTAGGTTTGCTTTCAGTTTCATCTCTGTGTCTGTCTAGTCAGTTAAAACTTGTTATTTTTCTGCCAAAACATATGAAAACTTGTTCCTTTTCTTCCAAAGCATATTTTGGACAGTCTATCCATAGAAGCACACATCACTACTGACATTCTTGATATTAATGTCTGATTCCATTTTTAAAAAAGTGTCCTTCAGTATTTCCAATGTTATAATATTTTGTGTTATTCTGTAGCTGTTAATTAGGTTTATGTACTTTTCTTCTTTAATTAAAATCATTAGTTTCCTCTAGTGTCCAATTTTTAAAATGGCTTAGCTTTAATAATAATAAAATAAAATAAAATAAAATAATAATAATTAATAATAATAATAATAATAATAATAATAATAATAATAATAATAATAATAATAGTACAGTTGGAAGGGACCTTGGAGGTCATCGAGTCCAACCCCCTGCTCAGGCAGGAACCCTACACCATTTCAGACAAATGGCTGTCCAGTCTCTTCTTAAAAACTTCCAGTGTTGAAGCATTCACCGCTTCTGGAGGCAGGTTGTTCCATTGGTTAATTGTTCTAACTGTCAGGAAGATTCTCCTTAGTTCTAAGTTGCTTCTCTCCTTGATCAGTTTCCACCTGTTACTTCTCGTCCTGCCTTCAGGCACCTTGGAGAATAGCTTGACTCCCTCTTCTTTGTGGCAGCCCCTGAGATACTGGAACACTGCTATCATGTCCCCCCTCGTCCTTCTCTTAGTTAAACTAGACATACCCAATTCCAGCAACCGTTCCTTATATGTTTTAGCCTCCAGTCCCCTAATCATCTTTGTTGCTCTTCTTGTACTCTTTCTAGAGTCTCAGCATCTTTTTTATATCGTGGTGACCAAAACTGGATGCAATATTCCAAGTGTGGCCTTACTAAGGTATTGTAAAGTGGTATTAATACTTCACGTGATCTTGATTCTATCCCTCTGTTAATGCAGCCTAGCACTGTGTTGGCTTTTTTGGCAGCTGCAGCACACTGCTGGCTCATATTTAAGTGATTGTCCATAGGACTCCGAGATCCCTCTCACAGTTACTACTATTGAGCAAGGTACCCCCTATACTATACCTGTACATTTGGTTTTTCTTGCCTAAATGTAGAACCTTACTTTTTTCACCATTGAATTTCATTTTGTTAGATAGCGCCCAGTGTTCAAGTCTGTCCAGGTCCTCCTGTATCCTAAACCTGTCTTCTGGAGTGTTGGCTATTCCTGCCAGCTTGGTGTCATCCGCAAATTTGGTGAGTTCCCCATCTATCCCCTCGTCCAAATCGTTGATGAAGATGTTGAAGAGCACTGGGCCAGAACAGAGCCCTGGGGCACCCCACTACAAACATTTTAGAAAAAATTCAAATGAAGTCCATTTTTCCTTGAGAAGATTTCTTTATAATTAATTCCAAAATCTTATTTTATACTATCTGGATCCTTAATCCATTTATAACTTACTAAAATATAAGTTTTAATCAGATTTTTGCTGTTTATATCAATTTTTAAAAAATTCTTAAGCTTGTAGTTAAATTTCCTCTTTCATTAAGGACTGAAATCAAACTCAACTGCTTTTTTTTTCAGATTTGTTGACCCAAAGATCTCTAAAAGCTGGAAAGTAGTTAACAAGCAATTTCCTAATGTGATTAGAAAAGGAAACATGGGAACTTAGTATCCTTTTAAAGATACCAATCCTGGCTTGAGCAAAATGGTGCAATTCCATTATCTCCCAGTGCTCAAAACCCACTGGAGACCACTGTCTTATGATTTCCTTGTGAGAAGCCACTGACTGGAGCACTTGTGGGTGATCTCCTGCCTTCTCTTTGTCTGGAGAAGTTTAAAGCACCAGTCTAGTCACTTACTCTTTGTTCTTTGCTGTAGTTGTTGGCTCCACTTTTCATAAAACCATCTTCACTTTGCCATTTTTTTCCTCTGGAAGTCCATAGCACTAAGGAGTTAAAACAACAATAAGACATTAGGGACAATATGGGAAGAGTTATATTATTCTTTCTCTCTCCCTCACCATAACATAAATATCAAGTAAGTGTTTGGCATTAATTCTGCAAAAAAGATTTTATGGCATCAAACTGTGCAAAAAAGTATTTGGATTGGAACTTGTGAGCAAGCATCTTCACACAGCAATCCCAAACTCCTAAATTGTATAAAATGGATTTTCCCCCCCTCATCTTTAATCTTCTTAGCTAGCGTCTTCCATCCAGTGAAGGAAGTAGTGGTCCAAATAAGCAAATTCCTGTCCATTAAGATGTTACAACTGGTTTCCTGCTGGGACTGCAAAGCATTACTTTCAGAATGAACCCCTGTAAAACTTGCTTCTGAATGAAGCAATGAGCAATAATCAGAGTAGCATCTGCATCCTTGCATTTCTCTTATTTACAGCAATAAAAAAATCTGCCACATTTGCAAAAAAGCAAGGGGGGCTTAATTGCTGTAAATATTTCTCATCTGCTATAATGCTGAAGAAAAGCAGGTGGTGATCTGAAGGTCCCGTCTCTGCTGCTGGATGCTCTTTGCAATCATTTCAGAAGCTGAAGCTTTCTTCATGTCCAAAGGCTTCAACGAGTCCACGTGCCCAAGTATTCAAGAAGTTCATCCAAAGTACAAAATGTACTAAATAAAAGGAAAATGAATCAGACTTGCTCTCACCATCCTGTCCTCTTCTAATTCACTTTGGGACGTGAAGTTTGCTCCTGGTCTCTTCAAAATCTTTCCCCAAAATGCAAACCCTTTTAGATTCACTAGGTTGGTTTTCTTAAGACAGATTTCCCTTTGTCATTCAGGCTTTATTCAGATTTAACGAGGCTCTTAAAAGAAAGGCACACAGAGACAATCTGGTTCCCCTTAACGCACAATATATTTGAGTGCAGTTGTAAATGTCTTCCTTCTGTTTTAGTAGTTTATTATTGTGTAGACTGCCTAGAGTTGCTTCAATGAATGAGGCATCTAATACATTTGACAAAGAAGCAAAAACAAACACAATATACTTTGGAACTTTCTTTCCTTTCACATTTGTGAGAGCTGTATCCGGATACGTGGAATGCTGCAGATGGGATGGGAGAGGAAGCCAATGCTGCATTCTGCCAATACACGTATCCTCTTCCCTTCCAGATATACTGAGGACACAAAGAAAGGTGAACGGAATCGAAATGATGTGCCAGATGGCAAAATGAGACAACTCACCATGGCCAACTTGCTGCGGGACAACTTGCCAGGAGACAATTCAACAATTCCATTTAATTATTTAAATTTTTTTTTTATTTTTGTCATACGCATTTCATTTTGTCCCTCCTTTGCCATCCATTTTTAATGATTTTATTCCATCATTTATTCGATATATAGTGTAACTTTTGCCCTGCAACAAGCGAGCTGGATGTGGCGACTTGGCCATGGCAGGTTGGCTGAAGCAAATTGTCCTAGACCCCTTGGTGGACAGCTGCATTCATTGCCCAAGGAAGAACATCTGCACCTTGAGTCCTTTTGGAAGCTAAAGAGGTCCTCCATTATAGTCTTTGTAAGGGGAGAATTGTGTTAGTTTATGGTGACAAAAAAAAATCAGAGTCCCACAGATTATCAGCAATCTGACAAATTTTATTAAAAAGGTATACGCTTTTGTGAGTTTGCACCTGATCAAGCAAGCTGCAGCTCACAAAAGCTTATGCCTTTTAATATCTGTTAGTTAGAAAAAGGTGTTAGCAGATTCCTTTGATTTTTACAAAAGTCTAAAGGTTTTCATTTACACATGGTTACTTTTTCAATGAGAATTAGTTATCATGCCTTGGTAAAACCACATTTGGAATACTGCATCCAGTTTTGGTTGTCATGACATAAAAAAGACGTTGAGGCTCTAGAAAGAGTGCAAAGAAGAGTAACAAAGATGATTAGGGGACTGGAGCTGAAAACATATAAAGAACAGTTGTAGAAACTGGGTATGTCTAGTCTAATGAAAAGAAGGACTGGGGGTGACATGTTAGCAGTGTTCCAATATCTGAGGGGCTGCCACAAGGAAAAGGGGGTCAACCTATTCTCCAAAGTACCTGGAGGCAGAACAAGATGCAATGGATGGAAACTAGTCAAGGAGAGAAGCAACCTAGAACTAAGGAGAAATTTCCTGACAGTGAGAACAATTTATTAGAGGAATGCCTTGCTTCTAGAATTCTGGGTACTCCAACACTGGAGATTTTAAAGAAGAGATTGGATCCATTTGTCTGAAATTGTATAGAGTTTCCTGCTTGAGCAAGGGGTTGGACTAGAAGACTTCCAAGGTCCCTTCCAACTCTGCTATTCTGATCCTTAGTGGAGAAAGCAGCCTATCTCTGAAAACCGGAAGCTGATGGCTATTGTTGAATTAGCATGTGTTGAGTGAAGTTGGCTGTGGTGGATTTAATAGGGCAATTCTTCTTTTGTTTACTTTCTGGCCGAATTTATTCTAAAAGTCTTGGTTGTAAGTTCCAAGGAGGGCAACCTTCTTAAGATGTTCCATATTTGTCATCTGGAATGTTGCTTTCAGTGACACACAGCTATCTTCTTAGTTCTATGGGATGGGGTGGGAAAATTTGGAAGCCTTCTGCCTTCAGAAATTATCACCATCATCATTTATTAAATATATCTGCCACTCAACTCCCAGCAACAAATATGTGCTTTACTTTCAAATAAAATATCTTATAGTGTGTATAGATAAGTATAGGCAATTCTCAACGTTCATTTAATAATAGTTCAAAGTAACAACAGCCTTGGAAAAAGTGACTTACAACCAGTTGCAATGTCCTGTAGTCACGTGATCACAATTTCTCAACAATTTTGCTGATTTCCGGCAAAAAAACTGACCATTGGGAAACCTGGATTTGCTTAATGACTGCAGGATTCACTTAACATCCATGGTGATTTGCTTAACAACTGCCATAAAAATTATCATAAAATTGGGTCCAACTCAACTTATGATCACAATGATTTATGATGGAAATTTTGGTCCCATATATGATCATAAATGGAGGACTTCTTGTAGTTCTCCTTCAAAGAAGCAGAAGGGACATATAGTTTGTGTCTGTGTGTTCTGGGTTTTCACTGTACATTAATATTTTTAAACAAAGAATTCTGGTTAAGGCATATGGTTTTACAATAAAAGTATCCATGTTACTCAATATTTTCCCCAATACTCATTCACTCACATACTTGATCTTCTAACCTTAAATCAGCCAAGTCATCCAAATCTTAAAACTCTGCATCATCTCAGTTAAGGGGCTGGAATTTTGGGGTCTTGTGGCTGTGATATATTTGGAAGTTGAAGAATGACCGGATAATCCCACTGATTGTCATTTATTGAACTGCATAGACTTCCTTATTCTTTTATAAACAACTTAAATCTCTACAAATAATGTCCTGTCTTTAGTGTTACAATTATTGGCGCAAATTAATTCTTACAGAAAATAAAGTTTAAATGCAAGGCAGAGGTCAAAAAATTTGTGCTGCACCTTGCAAATGACACAATGAAGTACAGAATATATTGACCAAGGAAGAGTCTAAGTCCTCAAACGCCATTCTTGCACGCCCCCTGCTGCTCACAATGGGAAGTACCAAAAATTGGTAGTCCATTATTTTTCCCCCATTCCACTCCTGAAAAAAACTACTAGTGAAATAACATTTAATATAAAACAGAATCACATTGTTTTCACTACAGCTCCAAGAATAAAATAAACATTATGCAATCTTTCTGAATGTTTTAAATATTTTTTATATTTATTATACATTTAAATAGCAAGTTATTAGTTTGGAAAGACATCTTTAAAACTGTTGATGTTTAAGCTGTTGTAAAGAGATGTGCTTTGAGTTTGAATTATTATTCCTGGAATATTCTTATTAGCACAAGTACTTCTTTATCAATCATTGCTCCGTTCTTCTAACAATGAGAAATATTGCAAGAATGTTGGAGTAGGAGTTGGATATTATGATGACGAAACAAGA